>NC_141226.1:3230000-3250000 GCF_054856515.1 Filicampus tigris | reverse complement strand
CACCATATGTATTGGTCACAAATGAAGGTATATATTATATTTAATTCTGACTTAGATTTCAAGGACAAAAATGCCACCATTTAGGGGCATTCTGGAGCCCTGGTAAAGTCATCTGAAGTTTGTCTAATCCCAGCGAAAAAACATAGTATAATCCTTTTACAACTACTTTTGTTCACTGTAAAATAAACTGTAAACTGTAACTGAACTATCGATCACAAAATCAGTACTACTTGGTTAAAACTTGCAAAATTAAAACCTCAGTCTATAACAATCCAAAGCAACTATCAGTTCTTTTTTTTAAGGAGAAAGTCAACCCAAACATATCTTTTTCAATAATATGTTCTATTAAGCCCACTAGTTGAAACAAGGCATTCTGATAAATATTGCGTTTGTGGAATAAGAGTTAATCCACTTGTTGACTGAAAATGACATTGAAGTTGCTCAGGGCTCAGGACCAATCACGGCCGACCTGTTTTCTGAAGCTGAGCCGTGATTGGTCGTTACCTGAGCGCTGAACAGCTGTGATGGCATTTTCAGTCGACAGAAGTGACAAAACGGACGCTTCCAGAGATGGCTAAAAAGGGGTGGATTTTGCTGCATAAGTCATATTCCACAAACGCAATATTAATCAGAATGGCATGGTTCAACTAGTGGGTCTGGGATGTTCCACTCTCACCACTGTCCAATTTCATATCGGGCATAGGTTATCTCCCATCCCACCCAAAACTTGAGGAGCTATTTGCTCTTGGGAGACTAAAAGTAAAAAAAAACACTGATGGAAAAAAAAAGTGCATGCAACACAGTAAGAAGTACTGTAGCTATTTACACTAGGGATGTCAATTTAGTGCGTTATTCTCAGCGTCAATCCAACCCCCTTTTGGCGCCGTCAATTAATTTGATTACAGTTTCCATAGCAACCAGCGGCTGCATTGATAAAGGCTGCAGGTCACCATGATCTATACATGTATTTGAAAGAAAAATAGCTTTAGAGTACATGTATATTTAAAAAAAAGCTTTAGAGTAGAGGAGGCGTTAAATCTGCTTCAAAATATTGATGAGGATAAATTTCTCAGCTGACACATGCACGGCTGAGCCCCCCTGCCCCGCGGTGATAGTCGCAACGTACTTATGTAATGTAACGCTTAGAAGTTGTTCTTCCTTATCTTCGGAGGCTGTGGTATGGCGGCTTACAATAGGTTTGACTTCATGTATTTTGCTCCTTGCTAAAGAGAACCGACACAGCAGGACAGTGTTTTAATAAGAATAAGAATAAGAATGCCTTTATTGATCCCACAGTGGGGAAATTTTCGTTGTTACAGTAGCAAAGATATAGGTCACACATGTGGCCATTAATGTATAACATTGACAGCAAACATTTAGGATCAAACCTATGTAGATATACGCAGTAACATGTGTATATACACATGTGTATACACAACAACCTACATCTACATAAAAAATATGAGGAACACTCATTTCGGCCTGTACATAGTGCAGAGGAAAAAATACTCTAAGTGACAGTGCTGCAGTGCTGTAGTGAAATGTAAGGGACAGCATTGGATAAAAATAAAACTAGACTAACAGTAGCGGGGAATGTTGAGTATTGCACGGTATTACAGTAGTGGGGAATATTGGGTATTGCACGATATGAGCTCAGGTTTGTTGAGTCTTGTGGGTCAGACGTGAACAGTTTCGCTCTAATTCACCTCTCTCTCGTTTCTTCTTAGTGCCGTACCAAACCAAATCAAAAAGGAAAAAATACTTAAGCACAATATACATAAAGAAATGCATACCCACAAAACAATATTGCAGCATTTTAGAAAAATAATAAATACAAAATAATATCCCTTTTGCTCCGAAGCAGCTGTATTTTATCACAGCAGGAACCATGCAACGTGATCGAGAGCCGCATGGGACAATCTCAGCGGTACACCACCTGTTTCTCATTCAGTTATCTGACACAATCTACATTAAAATATACCCACAACAGAATTTTAATAAATAAAATACCTTTATAAGACACTCAAGCAGCGAGTAATAATCGTTTTACTCAGTGAAGTCATTGCCAGAGCACAATAAAAAGTGAGATCCGTAAAAATGACTGCTCTCGTATACGTATAGTTCTAAATCCAAGCGGTGTTTGAGCAACAAGTCGCTCTCAAGACGAAATAAACATATATGTTAGAACAACACTAATGTAAATAATTGTGTGTGTGGGTGTGTGCATGCGCAGATGCGCGTGTTTGTGGGTGCGTGCGTGTGCGCGTGTAGGTGTGTGTGTGTTTGAAAGGGCTGAGAGACTGTTTGTGTGAGTTGAATCTAATGCTTGTTTTTTCAATTGAAGAGGGAAGTCAACCAAAACATTTTTTTCAAGAATATGTTCTATGCAGGCCCCCTAGTTGAAACAAGGCATTCTGATTAATATTATGTTTGTGGAATATGAGTCAAGCAGCAAAATCTAGCCATCTCAGGGGTCGGCCATTTTATTACTTGAAAATGACAACACAGATGCGTTGAGGGCTCAAATAAAGACTAATCATGGCTCAGTTAAAAAAAAACAGGTGACCTATGATTGGTTGTTACCTGAGCAACTGTGATGTCATTTTCAGTCGACAGACATGACAAAATGGCCGCCCCCCCAGTGAAAAACAGGTGGATTAACTCTTATTCCACAAACGCAGTAATTATCAGAATGCCTTGTTTCAACTAGTGGGCCTGCATAAAACATATTCTTGAAAAAAATATGTTTGGGTTGACTTCCCTTTTATAGTAGTAAAAGTATATGCATAAGAAAATCAATCCTCTTATTCATGTTAAGGGTATTAAAATTCAAGAAAATAATGGGACAGAAAAATCAAGGGATTTTTTTTACAGTAAATAAAATATGCGATTAACTACGATTAAATATTTTAGTTGTTTGTCAGCACCAATTTACACTACTTATATTTCCTATAATACAATATAGTACTTCTTTATTTATATAGTGCACAATGAACTGTTTGTACTGAGAAAATAAAATAGAGTAAACTTAAGACCATTTCTTCAGTGTAGTGGTTATACTGTACTGCAAATTTTCCACTATGCAAATCATAATATTAATAATAGCAACTGCTCTTACGTAGGTCTTGTAGAAATGATGTCTGCCAATAATGCAGGACTACAGGACTACATTCTCTGTTGGCATTTCCCCTTAAGATTTTAGAAAGTGACATTTTTTTTCTTTTCAATTTTAGTATAAGTGGTTTGGATAATGGATGGATGGAAGTCTGTTTGCGCCATGGGCCCTAGAATTTTTAATTTACTCCCCTGAAACTCCAAGTGATGGACCACTGTCCTCCTAGTTTAAAAAAAAAAAAAAAAAAAAAGTTAGGCTGAACGACAAAATGGTGTTGACCACGTTGGTTTTCTTCTTACCTAGCTAAATTCGAATGTTAATGTCACGTCGAGTGCTACTTATGGCAGTCACCTGCGCTATACGACAATTTAGAGCAAGTACTTTGCAGTGCTGTGATTACATCGGGATTACAACTTTGTGCACGTTTAGCCTTCTGCATAACTCAAATAAAGAATATGAAGTCAATGCACACACACAGTAATTACTACCGAGTTCATCGTGCACCTGTGAACTGCATGTACGTTAGCGCTATGTTAGCCGTTTTTTGGTCAGCTAACTCATCTTAAGAAATTTTTTCTCCAACACAGGGGACCAGCGTACACGTATTGACTATTGTTGTACTATAACCGCAGTATTTCATAGCGGTAGATGCTATTATATCCCTGCATGGCACCAAAAAATAAACGGTAAGAGACACCACGTACCTTGAAGCATCAAACACCAAAATGAAGCTCGCCAGCGTGCGCGCTCCCGCTGGGCGACCAAGGTTAACCAATGAGGTTGACCTTCAACCGCCCAAATCCGTCGCACTTGATTGCTCGAGATGGCGCATTTCACCTAGCCCCGCCCCCCAGTACCCGCCTCTAAGTGTACAAGTACAAATCATGAGTCTTATAAGTACAAATCGGTTTTGCATATGGTAGTGGTAAATATCGTGCAAAGGTCACGTGGTAAATGTGCTGCAAAAGTTACGTGTGCGTACAGTAGCAGAAAAAACACTCGTGACCCCAAGTGGCGACTTCTTCAACTACAAATTGCCATCCATACAGGTACAAATCAGTATTTCCCCACAAGTACAAATACAATTTTGCTTTAAGTACAAAATGTATTTCCACAACTACAAGTCGTGTTTTCTACCAAGGAGAATTTTGTTTTTCACATGTACAAGTTGTCATTTCTACAGGTAAAAATGTTCCTTTTGTTACAAGTACAAATTTTTTTGCATTCAAATTGTTTTCTCTACGAATAGAATTTTTTACCATTTCCTTGTTACAACTACAAATTTCCTTAGCACAAGCACAAGTTACTTTTGCACCAAATTTACCTCCATACTTGACCAGCGGAGCTAAACCTGATTGGTTGGACGTTGGATGACTGGACACGGGGATCGATTGCTCTTCCTCAAATACGCGGATTGTGCAGCTGAATTTTTATGACGGCGTATTTTCTGCAGCTGAATTTCTATGACGACGTATTTTCTGCAGCTGAATTTTTATGACGCCGTATTTTCTGCAGGTGAATTTTTTGCAGTTGAATTTTTTTTGCAGTTACATTTTTTTGTAGGGTGAATTTTTTGCAGCTAATTTTTTTTTCAAATGAATTTTTGAGGGTGAATTTTTTTACATGTTGAATTTCAGTGCTGAAAAAAAATTGTTTGTAATTTTGATGGTAAAAAAAAATCTGTGATAGAAATTTAATGGTAAAAAAATTCTGTTAGAAATTCGATGGTAAAAAAATTCAGTGTTAGAAATTTGATGGTAAAAAAAATTCAGTGTTAGAAATTCAAATTCAAATTCGGAAGGGACAGCCACAGCCATGTCTCATCAGCCACTGATTGTCTGTCATCTTTTTAAACTAACTGCTTTTACACTTGGTACGGGTGTGGGATGGTTCAAGAATTGGGGGACAAAGACCATAGGCAGGTTGGAGAGATTTCGAGTCTTTTATTATTACTCGTTCAGTGAAACACTTTTTGTTGTCATTTTTTTTAGTTTGAAAGTGACTACTGTATATAAATAAAGTATTGATTAACTGATTATTCAGAAGTCAAAAACATGACCTAAATCAAAACGGTCTTACCTCTTTGCAATGTTGCTGTAAAAGGTTTTCCTTCAACTGTTTCATTTTCCAATGATGATTTTTCATTATATGGTGTCTTTAAAATCCCTTGCACTCTCTTTTGCTGCTGTAACAAGTGAATTTCCATGATGTGGGATCAATATAGTCATATCTTAGTTCAAACCATTGCAAAAGATATGATCTTACCACTGAGAAATGTGACAGAATCGATTGGGGAATGTACTACAATATGGATATTTGTGTCTTTTCTTAGTTGCACTCAAACTAAATATTCAGCGATTAAGGGCATATTCTCCCATGTGCTTAAGTCAGAAGAGCCACGCTGCTACTTACTGTTATCGGCAACGTAGATCCTCCCATTAATTTAAGCTTGTCAGTTACGCACTTTCATGAAATGTATCCACTCTGAGAGGAGTGGCCTTGAAATGAGGGTGCTCCCTGTCATTTCTGACAGCAAGCTACTTGCTATCTGCCAGAGACTTAAGCACCTTTTCTCTTCCGCGCTCTGGAGGCTGTAGTACGGGTTAAGGAACTCCTGTTCCTCGAGAACCATACCCTGCCTGTTTTGGATCTCTCCCTACTACAACGCACTTGATTCAAATGATCAACTTATCAGCATGCTTAGTAGAAGTCTGAAATGATCCTGATCATTTGAGTCAGGTGTGTTGTAGTAGGGAGAGATCCAAAACAGGCAGGATATGGCTCTCAAGGAACCGGAGTTCCCTGCCCCTGCTGTTGTAAGTTTAGCGCCTCTTGAAGGTGAAACATTAAATTGCCCATTTTGATTCAATTAAATACTTCCATGCTCTGCTGGTGATGGGCGGGTGACAGTGCAGCTGCTGACTCATTTTGGTGGCGTGTAGTTTGTCTGAAGGTGCCTCTCACAACAACTGCAGTCATTGTAATGGTGGTGATGGTGAGTTAGATTTTGAATCATGTGTTTTAATTGATCTGTGTCGGTTGTGAAATCCATAGAAGTGACCCACCCGCCTGTGTGTCGAGACATACTGCTAGGCAACGATTAAACAACGGCTGTACACACGTCAACTGTGATGATTAGTATAACTTCCGGATCTACTACGCAAGTTAATTTTATAATCAAAGTGTGACATATTTAGGGTCCGAGCAGCGCCCATTGTGAGGTCTTTATGAAGCCCACCAGTCACTGACTTATTACTCTATTTCTTTCCTGATTTTGTCAGCCGAAAGTGGTTTTGATGAGCAGGCATGTGTGGCATTTTTCGGCGGGGACTGGAGATGAGACTTTCAGTTTGGAAGAACTCCTCGGACTGGCAATACATTTAGACTACCGCTTACGTGAGAGACAACGAGAGGAACAATGTCGTACAGAGTCCACCAGGAATGGTGCACCATCCCGGGGGGTTGAAGCTTCCTACCGTCCACCTGACCTTCCTTTGATGATGGTGCTGACTTCAGTAGCTGAGGAGTCCATGCAGCTGGGAGGCTGACAACTGAGCCCAGCAGAGTGAAGGCAATGGATACAACGTTGGAGGTGCCTGTAGTGGGGTCTTCCTGGACACCAGGTGGCGAGCTGTCCAACCAGACCTTTGCAGCACTGCAGCTTCAAGTGGAACTCTCAATCGCCCCAGTCATCTCTTGCTTGGCGGTTCCCTTACTAGTTCACAGACTGGCTGTTGTGAGTATCCTAATAAGGAACACACACTCTTATGATGCCCATGCGCTCAGCTAAAAGGAGACTGGATCTATCCAGGGTCATTTTTTATAGGGGACTCCATGTTAACACTATGGCTTTGGTTGATTCAGGTGCTGATGATAGATTTTTGGACCCCTCCAGGGTTGAAACGCTCGAGTGTCTGGAAGTAAGACTTGACAAACCCCAAGTGAGTGAATGATCTTGATGGGTGCCTCCTGGGGGTTGTTAGACATAGGACAGAGACATTAGTGTTACAGTTATCCGGTAATCATTGTGAATCTATTCAGTTCTACGTTATGCCGCTGCAGTCTGCTCTGGTGGACCTTGGGTTAACTTGTTTTAAACGCCATAATCCCAATATTAACTGGGGAGCATGCAATTGAGAATTGAAGCGTTTTTTGTTGGTGGCATAGTTCAGTGGTAGAGTCGTCGTCTCCCAACCCAGAGGTTGTGGGTTCGAGCATCGGCCGTTGTGTCCAAGTATCCTTGAGCAAGATACTGAACCCCCAGTTGCTCCTGATGCTGCGTCATCATTGTGAAGTGCTTTAAGTTCCGAAGGTAGAAAAGCGCTATACAAGTGACAGCCCATTGAACACTTACAGCCCATTTGTCATTCCCACTGTCTTCGTTCCGTTGTTTTTGGTGGCCTTAACCTGTGCTGAAACTCATAAACCTTTACACACACATCAGGCCTGGCAAAAACATCAATATTTTAGAGATTTCTTGTGCGCTTTTCCAAAAATGGCTTAATTGCACCCCAGACAAAGTATTAACAAAGTACCAGTACTGCCGGTTGTACGTTTCACCTACATCTGTGTAAATTGGGAAACTGCCCAAGATCTACAAAACAGTCTTTCGCAACAATCTGTTAAACCTAACAGGAAGTCCACCATTTTGACTTTATTTTCGATTTGTGTGGCATTTTTTCCCTTTTATAGAGGTCATATTTTAACCAACTCCTCTGAAAGAATGGATCCAATCATCTTCAAACTTTAGTTGTATCCTCTAAACCTGTTTACAATTAAAGGTTATTGAAAGCTTTTTATTTTGTTGCATGGTATTGCCATGGTGATGTGCCATTTGTGAAGAAAAATAATGCTGTTTTGGATGATCTAAACCTAGAAAAAACTCATGAAAAATGTGTACACACATCTAGCCTGGCAAAAACATTTAGAGGGTTATTGTCCTATGTGCCAGTACCCCAACGTACCAGTATACCAATGTGCCCCGATGTGGCCAGAGTTGCAAGGGCCCTTTATAGTTGCTTGCAGCTCTAGTTTCCAAATGGAACTCAATGTAATTTACATCTTGTGGAAACTCCACAATCTGGAAATTAGGACTACCCTGAGACTTCACCGAATCATGCCTCTTTGGTGGTTGCATACACATTTCCATTTACGCATGTTGGGTGTGTCAGATGTCTGGACGGGAGAATCGCTAAACCTTGAAAAGGCGCAACCATGCACGTAAAAGCATGTCTTAAGCATTAATGGGAGAATAGGCCCCTTATTGCGTATTTATTGGTCATGTGCTGACTATATTAAATATCAGGCTCTATGTGTACATTTGAAATGTAACAAAAAGAAAATTAAGTGTGACTGAACGTTCAGCCAGCAATTATTTTAATAGTATGCTCATTATTTCAACGTATGAAAAATAATCGCTCTATTTATCCAGCCTGGTTGCATGGTGACCCGAGGAAGGTGTTCCATCCAACAAACAGTTATGGCGAGTTTTGTGGTCAAAAGGGAACCTCCAATGCGTAAGTTATTCATTTCTCATTACTCATTATGCATGTGTACACACCAAAAGCCTTTACATTACATTTTCAAGATGGACATTGCATTACTAGCTTATTAAAAAAAAATAATAATAATAACAGTGCATCATACATACTAATAAACATAAATAACCAGATAGGAAACATCTGACAATGACAGGTGACAATGGGGATGCGAATCCAAGACATGATATGAGAATAATGGCTGTTAAGTCATTGGGGACACCAGACACATCGAGGTCATCAGAACCACTCACGGTCATACCCTTTAGGCTTTCTGTAACTCGACTGGTGGACACAGTGGTACAAAATCTACAGAGGTAGCTTTGGCAGTTGGACAGGCAGCCTCAACATGACAACAGCACAGAATGTAAACATACAGATGGTTGGAGTGCAAGGGATTGACCTTGGCATGCAGCACAGAATAAGAGATAATGACCCTGGATTATACTTTCCCTCCTGAGAGCCTAGTCTTTTGGGACAATACTGACCAGATTGAGCTGGAACATCCGAGCCTGGTACGAGAACAATAAATCAGCAGAGCTGGGCATCGCCTATTTCCCGTCTGCATATTTAATCGACCCACGTGGTCCCAGTCGGTCTGAGTCAGTCAAACGACGTCGAGAACAGACTTAACCTGTACCACGTCCCACGCAGGTGCCGCACTCCTGACACCGCTGAGTAAGGAAAAAATAAATAATAAGATAGTGTTATGTACCTTGCAGTCCCACAGATGCAATGACATGTGCCCCATATTGTTTTTATTTCACCGATCACCACGCTGTGTGTGTGTGCCTGTTGTTTTTGTTAGATATTTTTTCTTTGTTTGGGGCACCTTCAGTGCATCTCACAATTTGGTAACAAAAAGTTGACTACATTTTAGACTAAAAGGCTAAAAGGTGGTCTCTTTTGTAGCGCAAGCGGTCTAACGCAATTTTGGTGTATTTAATCGAGGCACAGGCAGACAGATTTGGTGCAACGCAAATGTGCGTGGTGGACCTCATGTTAATTCATTCATAAATATCACACCAGCGTGAGACAATCCCTCTGAATCATTATAGAAATGAATTCATCGAACAAATTATAATCATTATCATCTTAAAAACTATTTTAATAGAGTGTCATCCATGAATGCATAAACAGGAGGTGTAAGGCGGTCTCTAATTGTGTGTCACACACATGGCCGTCAACAAGAAGATCATCCAAAAGGGCAGATATTGCAGTTTATGTGGCAATGTAATGCACAAACCCCAGCGAGATTAATTTCTGTTTGCACAGCGTACTCACGTGTGCACTTCGTACCGCCCTAATTCCAATCAAAATAAAGGATGCGGCGAGGATTCGATAGGAAAACAGTGCATTCCATCCCACAACGGTGTACAAAGGCGCAAGCGTCCGTTACACCCGATTCTACTGGCGCAAAGTCTAGCAAAATTGCTAAATAAAGAAAACCCCGCCCATCACAGTTAGACTACGCTTTGCACTAGACTTGCGCCTGGAATGAAAATAGGGCCCATATGGTGGAAATAATCAGGACAGGGAAGCCAATCAGACAGGCAGGAAACACAGGGAAAGGCAAGTTATCTGAAATGAAACTGGAGAGAATTACAAAACCAAACATGAGTGGAACACTAAACAGATACTAGACTAAATAAATCAGACAGATTTCTTGGACATGAGAAAATCATGAATTGCCGGTAATTAATTGGTGTTTGAGTGTGTTGCTGAACTGAAGCTAACAATTATTATTTGATCTTTTTGCAGGAAGAGGCCCATTCTCTTCTATTTCAACATCTTAAAATGTGCCAATCCTTCTATTCTAATTAACCTACAGTGCCCAACAACTCAGGTAACAACAAAACTGTTCCAGATAGCATGAGATTTGTTCAAAAGTACATCCGTTTCACTGATGGACTATGGTGTACTGTTCCCCAGATCAAATCCTGTGCCTTCCTGATGCTGTTTTTTTTTTATTTTTATTTTGCTTCTGTCAATCACATATAACAATAGTAATATAGTTTGTCAAATCTATCCATCTATCTTTCCATCTATCTATTTATCTATCTATCTATCTATCTATCGACACATGTCCAATTTTTGTCATTTTATTTATTTTTACGTTAATGGGATGTCTAACGTGGAAACTCCATTAACATAGAAATGAAAAAAAAGACAGTTTTTTACTTAATATATATATACATACACATATATATATATATATATATATATATATATATATATATATATATATATATATATATATATATATATATATATATATATATACACACACATACACACACACAGACACACTTTACTATATTATTCCCCAAAATGTTTCTGTGAATAACATATCCTATCCTTTCAGATGTGTGTGTCAAAGTGCCCTGACAAATTTGCTACTTATACTGAGATGCAACTGGAGCACAAACTCGGCAACAGTTACTGGCAGTATTACCGTCAGTTCTGTAAACCTGGCTTTAATAACCCTGACAAGGTACCAGTTATAAATCTACATTACATTGAAGTCCATCTACATGTTGGCTTGATTTTATGTTTGGCACTTGTAATTGTATTTGCTAAAGCAGGATCTGGTTTAAAAAAAAAAAAAAAAAAGAGGAAATGTTAGTGTGGCTCTCATGTCTGTGACTTCAATATCTCCACATGGGTTCATTCATCAAAGGTCTTCACAAATTAAGTCCAATTCATACACTTTTCAAGTATATTCTTTCACAAGTTTATGAACACTCAAGAACTTTTTCATTTCATTTCATGTTTATTTGACTCGGGACAGATGGCACGTACATACAGTAGACCAGGGTTGCTCAAATCCAGTCCTCAAGAGCACCTATACAGCCTGTTTTCCATCTCTCCCTGCATGCAACACACCTTATTCAAATGATCCGCTCATCAGCATGCGTTGCACAAGCCTGATAACGATTGTGATCATTAAAGATAGAAAACAGGCTGGATAGGGGCTCTTGAGGACCGGACTTGAGCACCCCTGACATATACGAATGAAAAACAATCTCCAATGAGCAGCATTACAGCATTTATAGCTAATGCTAATTTCCAGTGCCCGTTCCTTTCCGTTCCATTTTTACATCACATTTTGCACTTTTTAACACTTTTCAAGGATCTTTCCTTCAATTTGTTTTGTTTGGCTTCTTCTAGCCAGTAGCTGAGGTTCTACGAGATGAAGATTGTCCCTCTGTGATTGTGCCAAGTAGACCATGTAAGGATGACTCTTTAATTGTTATAATATAAAACCGTATTCACAATAAATCCCACCAATGATGTTTTGTGATATATTTCATTACACAACATTACATGATATTGCGTGTGTGTGTGGGTATGTGTGTGCGTGTGTGCGTGGGTCAGTTCTTCAGAGATGTCTACCAGATGTCATCACTCTTAATGGGACTGTGACAGTGGCAAATAAAACAAGGTTCAAAGATGCTCTTGAAACAGCGCACAGCGTCACTGAACTCCAAGATGCTTCCAAGTATTGTCACTTTTTATTGGCAATTTTACATACACATCCACAATGTTTTTCATTTCACGTTTGATTTGTTCTTAACTGTGGCTAAACACAATTGACACTGTGTTCCAAATTAATAGACATAAGCTGTTTTTGTTTATTTTCCTAATCAGTCAAGGCGATGAACACTGAATTATTTTTTTAAATCATCAAGTTATTTTAGCTTCTATAGTAATCATCTTTTACAGTAAACAAAACTACCATGGCGACAACAGTATTTTTTCCAAATTTGTATGCACAACAACTTTGTGCATAATAATGTGACAGGCAATAATTTCCTCCCAGAGTTGATGTTTGGAGCTACTGTATTGTTCACCCTGATGTTTTTTGTAGGGTGGGGTGGTTGGTCCACAGGTTCTCAGTAGGGTTGAGGTCAAGGTTGAGTTCAAATTCAGAACAAGTTATTTAAATGGAAATCAACCCAAGCACATTTTTTTTCAAGAATATGTTCCCAGCAGGACCACTATTTGAAACACTGCTTTCTGATTAATACTGCGATTGTGGAATATGAGTTAAAGGGGAAGTCAATGCAAACATTTTTTTTTCAAGAATATGTTCTATGCAAGCCCACTAGTTGAAACAGAGCATTCTGATAAATATTGCGTTTGTGGAACAAGTGTTAATCCACTAGTTTTTAACCATCTCTGGGGGCGGCCATTTTGTCTTCTGTTGACTGAAAATGACATCACAACTGCTCACAGCGACCAATCACGGCTCAGATTCAGAAAACAGGTCAGCCGTGATTGGTCGTTGTGAGCAGTTGTGATGTCATTTTCAGTCGACAGAAGACAAAATAGCCGCCCCCAGAGATGGATAAAAACGAGTGCATTTTGCTGCTTACCTTATATTCCACAAACGCAAAATTAATCAGAACTAGTGGGCCTGATGGTAACACATTCTTGAAAAAAATATGATTGGGTTGACTTCCACATTAAGCAGCAAAATCCGACCCTTTTTAGCCATCTTAGGGGGCAGCCATTTTGTCACTTCTGTCGACTGAAAATGACATCACAACTGCTTAGGGCTCAGGTAATGACCAATCATGGCTAAGCTTCAGAAAACAGGTCAGCCGTGATTGGTCGTTAACTGAGCCTTAAGCAGTTGTGATGTCGTTTTCAGTCAACCGAAGTGACAAAATGGCCGCCTCCAGAGATGGCTAAAAACAGGTGGATTAACTCTTATTCCACAAACGCAATATTTATCAGAATGCCTTGTTTCAACTAGTGGGCTTGCTTAGAAAAAAATATGTTTGGGTTGACTTACTCTTTAATGATTATAAATGAACTCTCGTTTTGCAGAGGATTAAGAGGACTAGTGGCGACTCGGGAGCTGGGCTTGAAGATAGTGGAAGATTACACTAAATCTTGGCCATGGATTGTTATGTAACTACAAACACACACATGCACTAACACTGGATTTAATTGGACTGAATAGTTTCTCTGTAATTTAAAGATAATAAATGTATAAGAACCAACATTAACTTTTTATCAAAGTGATGGCACCAACATCAAGTTTTTATCTTGGCACGTATCAGAGTTGGGCACGTATCAGAGTTGGGCACGTGATCTTTTTTGCCCATCCGGCCGCGACCCTCCACCCTTGACCTGGGTACCCTTCCGGCCGCCTCCCCCGGCCATATTCATAAACATTGTCGGCCCCCGCACCGTTCCAACCCCGCCACCCCCCCCAAAAAAAACAAAAAAACGTGCATGATGCCCCCGCGGGAGAGATGCTAACGGAAGAGGTTTATTTAGAGACAGTTAGCTGGCTAACTTACTATTCAAACCCGCTGTGGACACGCTTCAAACATGCCACTTACTCACGTACTTATCCAGCTGCGTGTACTAACTTCCATTGCGAGCCCTGGGGTTGGTTTTGTTGTATTGTATAATTATTTGGGTCCAACAGACGACAAGTCTGCAAGCATTCAACAAGTTACTTATTTTCCACACTTCCCCTCCTTCACACTTCCCGACCTTCAAAATAAAAGCATGCCAGCAAACCACTACACAGCAGTTTTGCTCCGGGAGTAGGAAAGTGCATGATGTGCCATACTTGAGTGCTGCGCGCAGCTTGACTATACTCCCGGACACAAGTTGTTTTGAAAGAAGCCTAAAAAAAGCCTTCCACTGAGTAGGCTGAGATGAAATTTGGCCGCCTCGCAACCACGTCAAACGCATGAGGGCCGATTAGTGGGCCGAACTAAAATCTACTTCTGGCCATGCTTAGTCCAACCATTTTTTTAAATTTGTCACCCCCCACCCCTCCACCCTAAAAATGGGCATCCGACCGGTCCGGCCCAGGGATGGACTGCCCAGCTCTGGCACGTATGATGTACTGTACTGGAACTGTAGCTGAATAATTCATTGTTGTTGGTTTTTTTATTTTTATATTATATCTTATATCATCTTATGTATCAAGTTACTACGTAATCTAACCCTCGGTTCTCTGTCACCTGTGACGTCATGCCTGACAGCAGTTGGAACTCTGAGTTTTGGATTGTCTCAACGTTCACTCGTTCAGAGTGGAATATTTAGTGCCATGCAAGTTGAAATCCAACCTTTACAGATCTAGGAACAGAGTAAATGCATAATGAAATCACAAAATCTCCACAAAATACCATGAGTATGTTTTACACTTATATCTGGTTAAATTGCATTTAGTCATTTTTATTAAAAGCTTTCAATGAATAAGATATTTTAAGATGCAACAGGCTACATTGTTTTTCCCCATTCTTTGGTGTTTACCAGTTAGTTTATCCTTTTGTGTACGCCATAAAATTGTGCACGTTCCAAAACTGTTAAGAACTGCTCTCCTAAAGAAATTCTGAGTGATGTCATTCACAGCTCAATGAGCAGCACATACCTGTTTTTAGGGGTCGAATCAAAACAAGGAAGTTAGTTGCTGATTTAAATATGACTTTTGGTGGGAAACAACATGTTTTACAACAGTTATAGAAATTGTAAAAGTTGCAACTTATGTTGGATTGTCATTGTTTTCTTGAAGGTTTGAATGGTCTGATTCTTGGTTGAGATTGCAGCCAAGTAGTTGTTAATGTTTCTCCCACTTAATCCAACTCTGAGAGCATATGTTTCATTAGAAGTGAGAACTTTGTAATTATGAGTTCGCTTAGCATTTCCTACTCATTCAATGTGTTGCTTTCCCGGTCTTTGTTCAATCCCGTTGCTACAACTCACATTGTTTTTGTTTTTTCCAGAGGTCTGATGATGTCCGTGGTGTTTAGTCTCGTCTTTATAGTGCTGCTGAGATTCACAGCTTGGCTGATGTTGTGGGTTACCATCATAACTGTCATTCTACTGCTAGCATATGGTATGCTTTTTATCTATCTATCCATCTATCCATCCATCCATCCATCCATCCATCCATCCATCCATCCATCCAATGTTCCCTCTCAGCTGTACGCGTGAGCAATTGCGCAGCGCACATGGTGACACTGGCGCGTACCACGCGCACACATTACATTTCTACACCCATTCCTTCATTTCTACCCTACTCCCACTTCCCTAACAGTTTTAGTCGTGTGTTTACTGTAGTTTGAAGCATACATTGACACACGTACACTCACACACACCACTGACGAGACGCTGCAGGCGACTCGAGCTCGCTCCATTCAGGAAGTCCAAACATGGGCGTAATTTACAAGTCCCTTAAATCAGGGGTGTCAAAGTCAAATGAACGGAGGGCCAAATAAAAAAATTTGCGACAAGCCGAGGGCCGGACTGATAGAATGTCCATTGAAATTTTGGCTCCTTCCGGCTGTTGTGTTTTTATCTTCGTAGTTACTAAATAAAAAATAAAATAAAGTACATTACTGCTACTTTTGCGACCGTTTGCGTTTCTCCTGCCAAACTGGAAACAATTTTCTGGTTGACTCGGGCTGCAAGATTGTATGAACTGTACATAATGTGAAGTAAAACGGAGAGGATCATATGATTGGTATGATGTCTCCCTCTGACTATTTTAGAGTGGCAAGGTATGAATGTGGGTGCTCCTGTCAGAAAACACAGGCCCATATTACACTTGACACGTCTATTTATTATGATCTGTAACAACACAGACAAAGAATAACCTAGCAACATTATTCAATGCATATCCATTTGTCAACAAAAGGCCTAAACATTACAATTCACTGTATTACGCAATTAAACAGCCAAACAATACACACAATACACATTCACACGTTTTATCACTAGAATAGTAAGCATACTAGCTGAAATAACTAACTTGTGTTCATCAACGTGACATCACTCACGAGAACATATCTAGGCTATTTTGTACAGCAGTTACCTGACACGAACCTAAATGATTAAACTCACCTTTTATCATTTACATACAACAAACAAAGGGAAATCTGCAACTACTGAGTTTGCTGGCACGAACAAATTACTAGCTATGTGTCAAAGAAGGAAAAAGAAAAGAAACCACGTCTCTCGCTATCAACACTTAGCGCTCAAGGAGAGTTCAATGAATTTATCAAATGCCAACAATTACTTATAATAAAATAACGTGAGATTTCTAACATGAAGTATTTCTTAATAAAGTGTGTTTTACTCCAAATAACTTTTCACCACAATGCGATTCTGAAAGCCACGAAAAGTGACGTGAAGTCTTCAGTCCCAGTAGACCCAGTAGACGACCGAAGTAGCGGTAATGTTCGTTACAACAACAGCCAGCGGGTGGCAAACATAGGTGCAAAGAAATATATTACAGAAATAAAATATTGGAACGAATTGGGTTATCTGTGTTGTGGTCGAATTTGTGTGTACTGTCTCAGCCTGGTTTGGACAGTCAGCAAAACTCATTTTCTACACCACGACTCTGAAGACGGTACTTGAGTCCACAGGTTTAATGACGTAGAAAAAGGTGAAACTGTAACATAAAGTACGAGGCAACATTACTCTCACTTCACACAATGTACAGCTATTACAATAAAACAATTTAAATTCGGTCTATATGGATCACTTCACATATACAATTCAACAAATAAATCCAACATTACCTCAGCCGCTATAGCAATAAGCTATCGTGCTAACGCTAGTGCGAGTGCTAGTTTATATCGTAACGTTTTTATAAACATCTTTTCAACTAAAAGAGTCACAGAATTGTGCGTTGATTAACAACTTAAACTTGTACATACCCACGATACTACCAAAAGCATAAGATGTATGTGGATTGTGCTGGTTTTTTTTTTACTATTTTCACGTTTCTCTTGTAGACGATCTTTTGCTTAACTTCCTGCTTCCGCGTACGCGTCTTCCGGTTGGATGTCGTCACTTCCGTTTGCGAACTACGCTGATCAACAATCAAATAAAGTTACGTTGTATAAAAATATTCTGAACTCATTCATTATCCATACCGCTTATCCTCACAAGGGTCGCGGGGCGTGCTGGAGCCTATCCCAGCTGTCTTTGGGCAGTAGGCGGGGGACACCCTGAATTGGTTGCCAGCCAATCGCAGGGCACACAGAGACAAACATCCGCACTCACAATCACACCTAAGGGCAATTTAGAGAGTCCAATCAACTTACCATGCATGTTTTTGGAATGTGGGAGGAAACCGGAGTACCCGGAGGAAACCCACGCAGGCACGGGGAGAACATGCAAACTCCACACAGGGAGGCCGGGGCCGGGATCGAACCCACGACCTCTGAACTGTGAGGCGGACGTGCTATATTCTGAACTATTTATAGATATTTTAACACTATTTTACTGCACCTCAAATGCAACATTTGAACTTAAATTGACTTTAATCCTGCTAACAAAACATTGTGTCTTGCCAAGTTGTTTTGTTTCCGAGGTTAATGAATGCATCGTGCGGCTGCATGGGAGGGCATATGAGCGAGAGTAGCGGAGGACGAACAGGAGAGCCCATCCATCCATCCATTATCTGTACCGCTTCTCCTCACAAGGGTCGCGGGGCGTGCTGGAGCCTATCCCAGCTGTCTTTGGGCAGTAGGCGGGGGACACCCTAGTTGCCAGCCAATCGCAGGGCACACAGAGACAAACATCCGCACTCACAATCACACCTAGGGCCAATCTAGAGTATCCAATCAACTTACCATGCATGTTTTTGGAATGTGGGAGGAAGCCGGAGTGCCCGGAGAAAACCCACGCAGGCACGGGGAGAACATGCAAACTCCACACAGGGAGGCCGGAGCCGGGATTGAACCCACGACCTCTGAACTGTGAGGCGGACGTGCTAACCAGTCGACCACCGTGCCGCCCTGAACAGGAGAGCCGTTGCTCTTTTTTGACTGAACAGTTGTCGTACATGGCGGCACGGTGGTCGACTGCTTAGCACGTCCACCTCACAGTTCAGAGGTCGTGGGTTCGATCCCGGCTCCGGCCTCCCTGTGTGGAGTTTGCATGTTCTCCCCGTGCATGTTCTCCGGGTACTCCGGTTTCCTCCCGCATTCCAAAAACATGCATGGTAAGTTGATTGGACACTCTAAATTGCCCCTAGGTGTGATTGTGAGTGCGGATGTTTGCCTTTGTGTGCCCTGCGATTGGCTGGCAACCAATTCAGGCTGTCCCCCGCCTAATGCCCAAAGACAGCTGGGATAGGCTTCAGCACGCCCCGCGACCCTTGTGAGGATAAGCGGTATAGATAATGGATGGATGGACGGTTGTTATACTGTATTGGCGTTGGCTGCGGCCCACAGTAGCCAGTTTGACTAATAAAAACGTGATAATTAAACTACGTCTGTGTTCTTGGGAGACGCTACAATATATTTTAAATCGTGACGTCATGGGCAGGCGCGAAGGACCCGATCACATCTGCTACCCACACCGGCTTGCTGCGGGCTGCGGGCCGGATCTAATAATAAAGCAATATCATCGCAGGGGCCGTAGAAAACCTCGTGAGCCGGATGTGGCCCGCGGGCCTTGACTTTGACATTTCTGCCTTAAATGATGCTCTCTCATGCGTTTCAGAGGTCGGTGGCTAGAAAAGTTTGTATTTTATTAAATGACATGTTTTCCATTATTAATGAGTGGACAATGTGGGACCATATTTATATACAGTAAATTGTATTGAGACTTAATTATGCTTAAAATGTGCTCAAATAAAAGTAACAAACTAGGGCTGATTTTATTTGTCACAATTCGCTATTCAATGATATGTTATCTTTTGATCTATAGGCGGTTTGATTTTGTTTGTCTGTTTGTTTTCCTAACATACCGACATTACGTAACTGGTTATGATCTCAAGTTTTGGACAGGTGTAATACTGGTCTGGTGGCAGCCGTATGCATGTCTGATGCTCACCATGGTCCTCAGGGAATTTTTGTGAATGTTCAGACGCATGGAAAATTAGAGGGAACATTGCATCCATCCATCCATCCATCACTTGATTAGGTAGAATTTGTATTATTGTTGTAATCTCCGAGTGGCATTCAACAACTCATTAATGCAGGTATGTGGCACTGCTCTGTGGTGTTAACCACCCTTGGACACAATCAAGGCTCGGACGTATCCATTGTGGAAGTTGGACTGCAGACAGATCTCAGAGTCTATCTACAGCTCAGAGAAACTTGGATAATTTTATGTAAGTCTTCTTTTTACACATTTTATCAGTTTCATCATCTCATCATCCACTACTGTAGTCATCTACCAGAATCCTGTCAGAGTGTAGTGGTGAATCTGTAGTGTCTTGGAACTCAGAGTAGAGTTATTTTATATGACAATTTTAAGAGTACTGTAATACTATATTTTTACCTTCAAAGCAATTTTTCGGGCGGGGGCGGAACTGGGTGTCTTCATGGGTATTGCCCTGGGAGAAAAAAATGATC
>NC_141226.1:3182500-3222500 GCF_054856515.1 Filicampus tigris | reverse complement strand
AAGCGTTCGATCCAAATGTATTCATTCAAAAGTGAACATATTAAGGGGACTATATCATGCAAAATCTAGTATTTTTTGTTTTTTTACTTTTAATCATGTTATAATGCTAATACCTCACCAAAAGCAATCCCAAAGTAGAGTTTCCTCCATTCACCCATCTTATCTCATTCCTGCCCATTCCTGCTCTCTAAGCACCACCTCCGACGTATCCAATAAAATGATTGGGTCCTCAACCTTATACGTGTAAAGGCCCTGAAAGACCAAACCGACGTCCGAGGTTGTGAAGCGTTGTCTGTTTGGTGTAGGGGCAAATTTGGTCACTCTGATTGGCTGTTAGCTCGCAAATCAGCGCTCGGAGCACCAACGGGAAGTGACAAATGCGGAAAAACAGTGAGCACGCCTCCGCTGCCTTAATCTTCTTACAAGTACAAGAGCGAGGGTTGACAATGTAAGTATTTCACAATACCGTGTCAAGAACGTGATGGTTTACTTAGCGTGGGAGTTCATCGTGAGCGAAGAATATAGCTGAATGCATTGTTTACATTTTTATAATCCGTCCCCGGCCAACAGCTTTCCGGTTGGATTTTTCTAACCATGAGAAATGGTGACTAATGCCGCCGATGGTATGGAAGGGTATTACATCTTATGCATGCGCAGAAGGTGCTTTAATGGTCAACGTCGCTGTCTGTCATTGCGGTGTATTCCTCCAGCGTGACGTGCCGACAGCCGGCCGGACGCCACAGGGGGTAAGTGTCTGTCACTGTTGGCCAGCGTCTTTTTGGTCTATCTCGGCCTTAAGATTGAGTGAGCCATCCCCGTACCGTCCCCACAGACTAAACACACGAGCACTTTCTCTGAGCAGCCAGCAGACTAGACAGGCATATCCAAGAAAGAGGCGCAATGAGCAACCACGTCAGCCAAGGAGCTCCGCTGCTGTGAAATGTTTCTTAAGTCCCCTTCGTGCGTTGACCCACATATGTGTGTCCGATGAAGGCGGCCTCCGAGAGGTCCTTCTGGCTGGAGCTCCGCTTTTTCTAAGCCCACCTAACAATGAGCGGCTGGCCATTCCACAACAGACCATCCAGCAGCTGTTTGCCAAAAGGGGTGCGGCAGCCACACGGCGAAAGGCTTAAAAAGATTAAAATAGCATGATATTGGCCCTTTAATACAACACAAAAGCATCCTGTTTTTTCCCTAATCTTTGCAGTAACTGTTTTCATCCATTCCCTCATATCACAGACTTTCAACAGAAGCAACATTTCCAAAGAAGCTTCCTGTGTTGGTTCTCAGTGCCTGTTTGCATTTTATGGCGGAGAGACACCCTACCACCGTTACATGTTCCTACTACAGATTTCCAACTTGCTGATCTTTCTCTGGCTGGTTAACTTCAGCTTGGCCCTGGAAAAATGCACACTTGCTGGGACATTTTCCAGCTACTACTGGGCCAAGAGGAAGCCTGAGGATGTCTCTCCTTGTCCACTGTTCTCATCCTTCAGGAGGGCAATCAGGTCAGAAAAATAAACAAGATTGTGACACCTTTTTAAGAATTACCGTGCCATAAGCAAGCTGGACAGGATATTGGATATTACTGATCGATCAAGCGCCAGCTGTGCTTTTTTTCCAACTATCGAGACGGCAAATAGGGAGAACGCTTCGGCCGGTGTTCTGCCAAAATGTCCTACCCATGCGAAACGTCCTCCCGTAGGCTGATTTAGGCAAAACGGAGTGTTTGTGCCATAGTGTGTCGTTGTGGGGTGGAACATAGCCAACTCCCGTCCAACCATAGCAGCTTTCCTCATTTGCATTTAAATCAAGGCGGTCGGAGTGCACGCCATGCTTGACATTGCGGAAATAGAAATACAGTGGTACCCCTACTTACGAACGTCTCTTTATACGAAATTTTCAAGTTACGAAACGCCTCAACAGGAAAATATTGCCTCTTGTTACGAAAGAAATTTCAGGATACAAACGGTAAAAGTATGGGCTGCTACTAGCCTCAGAGTTTCCTGAATGCAACATACTCATAGCTGCTCTGCCATTGGCTATTACCTAGTATCTTCCTGGCATCCCATTGGCTAAGAGGGACCTCTACCGTACGTGTCTATGTGTGTAGATAGACAGGTAGATGGATATATATGTGATAGATACGTGTACATACATGTGTGATGGATGGATGTCTATGCAGCGTCCTCGTCATTCACCACTCGGGCCATGAGGTGTTCCGATAGTTTTACGCGAATTAGAAACGAGGAAAAGAAAAAAAAGGAGAAAATCATTTTTTTTTTGTCCATACAAACAAAGCAAGCGATAATAGAAAAGTATGAAAAAGGGATGGTTGGTTGATCTCGCCAAAGAATATGACCGTAATGTATCGACAGTCGCCACGTTATTAAATCAGTTGTTTACAAAACGCCAGGCAAAAACCACTTCTGCGAGAGAACATGAACCAAAGAGGGCAAAAAGTGATGAGGACAGCAATTAAAAGGTAAATGACCATAATTTTTATTCTTTACTCTATTCTTTTTTGTTTTTACATTATGCAAACTCTCATTTATTGTGCAATAGTCTAATTGTAAAATGTATTTGTTGCATGTTTTGATGCATTTTTATGCTTTATAAATCATTTATTGGTTCTGGAAGAAATTTCTTAAGTAGAAAATTTGGTAAGTAGAGACGAGTTTTCCATGTAAATGCATTTTGGGGAGCTGAAAATCTGAATTTTGGGGAGCTTGGAACGGATTGGGGCATTTACATGGAAAACTCGTCTCTACTTACCAAATTTTCTACTTAAGAAATTTCTTCCAGAACCAATTAATTTCGTAAGTAGAGGTACCACTGTACACTCGCTGGGGTCCATGCATGAGATTGGCGCGCGCAAAGTGCTTTTATACAGGTAAACTGCAAAATCTCACCTTGCGGATGATGTTGTCAGCCGCGCATGTGATGTGGGCAATTGGAGACTGCCTTGCATCCATGACCTTGTGTCTGTGTGTGAAACCCCCCTCCCCTGCCAATTGTTGTGGTGTGCAGTCAAATTAATTTGATAGCGATTATGATTTGTTCAACGAATTGATTTCTACAAAGATTCAGAGGGATTGTCCCACACTATTGTCATATTTATGAATGAAATACAGCGATATTAATCATACGTCCATGGCGTGCCTCAATCAAATACACAAAAATCACATTGCACCACATGTACTACCTTTAAGACCTGCTTTTAGGTCATCCAAAATTTTGTTAACTTTTTCTCACAAAATTGGTAGCTGCTCCGGGGGACTGTAATAGAAAACGCCCTCGGTCTCCCAGAACCTAGCGATACACGGCGCTGTCTACCAAATTCACAAACACGCATAATTAAACTTGCCCAAGGATAAAAATGAAATAGCGGTCTACTTTCTGTGACCAAATTAACGACCAATCACGGCTCAGCTTCAGAAAACAGGTTAGCCGTGACTGGTCGTTACTTGAGCCCCGAGCAGTTGTGATGTCATTTTCAGACGACAGAAGTGACAAAATGGCCGGTCCCCAGAGATGGCTAAAAACGAGTGGATTAACTCTTATTCCATAAATACAATATTTATCAGAATGCCTTGTCTCAACTAGTGGGCTTGCATAGAATATATACTAATATTTTTTTGCTTTTAAATGTTTTGGTTGAAAATGTGCTTTAATGTTGTCAATATATATTCTTTTTGTTATTTTACTAATGTACTTTTGTTTGCTTTGCTCATGCTTTTAGATATTGCACTTTTGGTTGAGTTGGCCTGCATGTATGAAATGTGCTCTATAAATAAAGTTGCCTTGCTTTGCCTATTGAACTTGTGTTATAACTATGAGTCGACATTTGTTAACTACCAAACTCACTTTCATGCCGATATAATGTTACCCCAAATTTTTTGTAACCACTAGTTGTCACGATACCAAATTTTTAACCTCGATTCGATTCAAGCAAAAACTACTCTATACCAATGTTGATACCACGGTGTTAAGAAAAAAAAAAAAAAATCACCTTATTGAAAATGTTTAGGTCAAATAGGTAAACGCTCATGAAATCAACAATCAAAATATCTTTGTAACAATGCAATTTTATAGTCTTACATTTTTGTAAACATTAACTCATTCACCGACAGACATTTATATCGTTTAATATTGAGGTATCGATTTTTTGACAACCCTAGTAACCACTACTTTAACCAGTGTTAAACTGTGTAATGGGACCTGTAGCAATAATTAATTTTTGTCATCCTTGGACTCTATTTTCTTCAGGTATCACACAGGGTCTTTGGCATTTGGGGCACTAATTCTCTCTGTTGTCCAGCTTTTTCGGATTACACTGAAATACTTGGAGAAGAAATTGAAAGGTTTACACATTACACAGAATGTCAGTGTTACACTAGCTGCTTTAGCTTGTAAATGTTTCTTCTCTTTGTATACCAATGATTGTGCTGTGTCTTTATAGGGGTTGACACCAGCCTGTCCAGATTTATACTGTGCTGTCTTACATGCTGTTTCTGGTGTTTGGAAAAATTCATTCGCTACATGAACCAAAATGCTTACATAATGGTGAGTTTTATAGATTGTGTCTTTGCTTTCCGGATTTACACAGATATGAATAATGCTGTCATTGCAAACAATATTTATGATATACATTTTCCAATAGGTGGCGATCTATGGCAAGAACTTCTTTAGGTCAGCTCAAGAGGCATTCTTCCTTCTCATGAGGAACATGGTCAGGTCAGGCTCACTTCAGCCTTACACACAGTATTACAGTGCTGTGAAAAAGCCTTTGCCCTCTTATCACATTCTCATTATTATTCTTATTATTATTATTGCACAGTTTCCTTACTTTAATGTTTAACATCATCAAACAAATGTAAATATTGAACAAAAATGACCCAAGTAAATTTAAAATGCAGGTGTAAATGGTGATTTGATTTAAGGCCCCAAAAAATTCCAAACTACCTGGCCCTGTGTGAAAAAGTAATTGCCACCTAAGCATAATAACTGTGGTTAAGCCACCCTTAGCAGCAACAACTGAAATCAAGTGATTTTTATAATTGGCAATGAGTTTTTCACTTTCACACATCCTTACATAATTGTTCTAATCCAACAATCCTGGACGGTTTTAGAGCATTTAGTCCTTTTTAAGGTCACACTCTAAAAACAGTTGGGTCAAACTGTTGTGTTAAAAAAGGACCGACCCAGACTTGTGTCAATTTGAACCCAAAAATTGGGTTATAACATTTTGAGCCCAAATTAAGGGTTAAGTGAATACAATAAATTGGGTCAAAACAATGCAATGCAAATACTTGGGTTATTCCACTATTTTATTTATTTATTAATTTTATTTATAATGCTAAGGATACTGTCCCTTCCCCAAAAATGTACTAATAACAACAAGGAAAAGTTAAAAAAATGTGTCTTTATCTTCAGGCACACCATTCTTGATGTTGACGATTTCAGCAACA
The DNA here is from genome assembly GCF_054856515.1 of Filicampus tigris. Taxonomy (NCBI): domain Eukaryota; kingdom Metazoa; phylum Chordata; class Actinopteri; order Syngnathiformes; family Syngnathidae; genus Filicampus; species Filicampus tigris. The sequence continues at coordinate 3,217,029 of NC_141226.1, read as the reverse complement.
ATAACAGTAGGGGATTATGGACACAAAAAAAAAGAGCTCAATTTAGCAAGGGAGGAAACGGATTTTAGTACGGCCCACTAATCGGCCCTTATGCATGTGCCATGGTCATGAGGCGGTCAAATTTCATCTCGGCCTACTAGGTGCTATCTGTATGTTGACATGGCAGGGACATCATTGTTTGTTGTGCGGTCCTCAGTTATGGTTTCATAAAGTAGAATGCATACGTGTCCAGAATTTTGTTCAGCACATTCACGGTGGAAGTGAGAACAAATCTAAATTAAAAAGTAGTATTTACAATTGTATCAAATTCGTATATTTTGTGTAATGGTGTTTTTAGATATGAATTGAATGATTAAGACACCAACGGCAGTCTGCAAAGTGGTGTCAGTGACAATCACTCTGATTGGCTGTCAGCCAGGAAATGCAAATCAGATGAATTTGTAAAATGGTATACAATTTATTTCAGTTCTTTAAACCAAGCATTGCTTCCTTGCGGTCATCACCAGACTACTGTCTCACACTTTCACACGGGCTGTGATGAGTTGTGGGTCCATCTTGAAAAGTGTGTTGAGATATATTGACCTCTTGAGGAGATTTGCGCTCAACAGTTTTCAATCTCCAAGCAAGGTAACCAGAACCACTCTGGTAATCATAAAAATGTTCCTGTGGATTACAGTAAACACATTAAGTTAATATGGAACATTATTTGGAGAACGCACAGTTCTTGTGAAGTGTCACATCCTACAATGGCGGCAGACTAATGCCTTTTTTTTTTTTTTTTACGATTCCAGCACTCGTCCTGTCCAACACACACACTCATTTACAAGGCAACTCGTTTTCAAAAGATTACAATGTGTGAAGTAATTACCAAAACAGTGTGATAAATGAAGAAATCAAAAGTGTCATTGACTTGACCACGATACTGCGTGTGTAGACATATGAACGGTATTTCGGTGGCTGTCATGGCCACCAGTCATACTTCATTAAAGTGTACATCAGGCACCTGTGTATGGGCCTGTAAGGTTGATTTTTGACCCAACATGAAATATAACTGGCATATAACTCAATATATAGTTAATTTGAACCAAAAATTGGGTTAATTTTTAAGAAATAACCCAGAATTTTGACCCAACACAAACACTCCAAAAATTGGGTCAGTGAAATAACCCAACTGTTTTTAGAGTGCATGCTACAGCACTTCAATTGGATCCAAGTCCCGACTTTGACTTGACTTTTAGTAAAGGTGGTAGCTGCCACCTTACCATCCTTACCATCTTGTAAAATCACTTACAATATCCATCCAACCATTATCCAAACCGCTTATCCTCATGAGGGTCACTGGCGTGATGGAGCCCATCCTATCCGTCTTTGGGCGGTACTGCCCATAGTATGATATATAATTTTCTTGCTCTGCATTTGCTACAATTGTACAGTACAACTGTCCCATCAGTTTTTATTTAGATATTTGTTCAATCACTGTGTATAGATGTTGGACATCCTTTCTATCTGTGTTATCCAGGGTTGCAGTTGTGGACAGAGTGACCGAATTTCTGTTATTTTTGGGAAAAGTAATGATTGCAGGAGGAGTTGGTAAGTCATCAGCAATGTTTAGAGGGCAGTTGCAGATGTCAATTTTTAATGTTCCATGTGGAGCATAACACAAACACCTGTATTTCCGCCCCCCCCTCCCACATGTGTTTCAGGTGTGTTAACATTACTTATCTTCACAAAGAAAATCGCTCTTTTCCAGGAGGAGGTGCCCAATCTCCACTACTATGAGGTTCCTCTCATGGTAGTTACAAGCAAACACATGCACAGATTTCTACCGCCAATAAGAGATGCACTGATTCAGTTTATCCAGTTTTCAGTGTTCTTATTTTTATGACAAGAATTGAGAATATGTATTGCTCTCTCATAACAGAGCTACAGACTAACTCGTTTTTTACTGGGAGTACAGTGGCCCCTAAATTGACATTTTAAGGCTGCAAGTAGAAGATTTAGGGGCACACACTGTAAATTACTTTGCAAAGTAAATACCGCATTCATCCCACTCATTTTCACTATATTACTGACTAATGGGCTGTAGTGCGGAGCAGATGTTTGTCAGCAGCAAAAATATTTAAGAAAAATAAATAAAACAGCAAATGTAATGGTTGCACCGGCACGAGGTGATGAAAATTGTAGTTGCACTGTCTCAAATTTTAGGGCCACCATTTTGTGGCAGTCTGGAGCCCATCATAATAAGATGACAGATAACTTCTCGGCTCTACAAATAAATATTGTCATCATTTTAGTATGCATGACGTTTTGTCCAAGGACTGCACACCACTCAACAATATCAGGTGCCCAGGTGTAAGTACCACAAAAATGATCTTCCAGTTCATCAGTTGTACACTAACAGAGTAGTTGATTTTGTCACCATGAAGTCACAGACTTCTCCTCACATTGTCTCTGTTACAAGCCAGTTTATGATCAAAATAAGTTTGAAGCATTTATTTTAAAATAGCAATTTTTTGAGGTTTAGTTGTGCAAGTCATAATAACCATAGTTGTGTAAGTGAGTTAAGAACAAAAATTATGTAACAGTAAGTGACCATTTATTTTTTTCTATATCAGACAACAGTGGTGGGTGCCTACCTGATCGCTCATGGTTTCTTCAGCGTTTATGCCATGTGTGTTGACACATTTTTCCTCTGCTTCTGTAAGTATATCACCTTTATATTTAACTATTCACCCATCCATCTATTTTTCACACCGCTCATCCTGTTCATCGGAACAGGGTGCTGGAGCCTATGATCCGCTGACTATGGGCGACCAATCAGAGGGCAACTGCACAGGCAGCCATTCATACTCACATCGACACCTGTCTTCTATTCAGTTCGATTAAGCTAATATACATACGTTCATATTTTAGGACTGTGGAAAGTAGACAGTTTTCCCAACTCGCAAAAAACACAAGTAGAACATACAATCTCCTCAAGGAAAAGGAGTCGGACTGTTACTACAGATTGCAATATTTAACCCTGCTAGCATCAACACCATGACATTCAAATGTGCTTAAAGATCAGGGTGCAAACATTGAAAACTTTTCTGTTTTCTGTCATTAAAATGTGATTAGATTGTTGCTAGACAGCAGTTTAATCACTAAATACATTTCAGAATGTGTCATCTGCCGTTTGAATCTCGCGCCCCCTCATCTTCGGCTTTTTCCTGAGATGTGACATCACAGTAGCCGGAGGATTCAGTGCCTACTAATCATGGACGGTCTGATAATGCCCCCGTTGGTTCGTGTGTTTCAAAATGCTCTCATTCCGAAACATCGGTCGCCATTGAATGTGCTGTGTTGGGAATTGTACAGTCTATGGCAGGGGTGCCCACACTTTTTCAGCCTGAGAGCATGACAGAGTCAAAATGATCTACCGGGACGCATAGTACTGACAGTAGTTGCTGAAGCCAGCCTCAAGCAGATTTGCAGCAACAACAATTCGTCCATTCGCTCCATTCGGCGCGTATAAAACAAGTCAACTTTTTTGCATACTATGCTAATGCTATCAATATTGTTGTCTTGGTAAAGTACAAGAACTGTAAAAAGAAAGAAAGAAAAAGCCGCCGAGTGAACAGGACGCTGTGTGGCTGCGTGTGACGTAGTATGCCCGATGCTGATTGGCTGCAAATGGCAAAAAAGTTGACTGTCGAATGGAGTGAATGGGACCTCAACCCAAGATTTTGCTTGCTGAAACCCAACATTAAGCTTCAAAACAGGCAAGTGGTCGGTGTTGTGTCCGAGAAGCGACTAATGCCGATCTCAACGATAGGGTTGCCAACTTTCTCACTCCTAAATAAGGGACAGGTGCACGGTGCCACGGTGGTGTGAGCATGATGTATGAATTTTGGATTTTTACACATTAATGCTGAAACCACGTTCACGTGAAAATAAGAAAAAAAAAATGGACAGTGATTTTCACAGGACAGCGATGATATGTCACCTCATATGAAACCACAATTTGGCTCTTTTTATCAAAAAGCGGGTGTAAGAAATCTGAAATGTAAAAGAGGAGTGTGATTCACCAAATGTATTTTTTCTCTGGATATTTCTGGCTGCTTCTGACTGATTCAAGCAGTCTTCTGTCATTTTGCGCAGCCAGAGAGAAGTCCTTACTTGACAGGTGGAGTGATTGCCGCTTGTTCTGAGATTGACGCTTTGTCTGATCTAGGATCTGTCATGTGTAGTAGCGAGAGTCTCCATTAGGAGCGCTGTAATGTGCTATCACTGTTTAAGAACCAGCAATGTATGTTCGATCCAGTATACAAGTAAAAGACATTGAACTGCCAACCGGTCTGTGTCCGTCGTTATTGACGATCGATCGCCATCCAAAGCTTTAATAAAAGCATCTTATATTACAGGATCAGTAGATTGCAGTTTTCTGTATTTGCAAGAGTTGATATACGGGACATTCAAGGTCCCGTATGGGACAAACCAAATTAGCCCAAAATACGGGACAGTTGGCAACCCTACTCAACGATAAAGATTTCCCTTCGTTGACGACGCTAATGCTAATATAGCCAACGAGCTAGCCTTCCACAACTACGCGATGGCTGCATCAGTTACCTCTGCGAACAAAAATGCAAAATAGGGGATCTTTTGTGAGAAAAAGGAATAAGAAGCTATATTAATTCTTTGTTAATATTAAGGTTTGTCTTGAATGTTTAAATGGGACTCAACTCACACTTGCACTCCAAAGTAGGAAACCTAGTAATTACCTTATTACTACATTTAACTTTTTGTAATTTATTTCTCTTATTTTTTTCCTTCTTTTTTCCCCCCCTCCTTTTTCTGTGTTATATCTTAAATTGCTGTCACTCAACGGCAGATGTCTGAGAGACAATTTAAAAAGAAAAGCAATATTTCTCTATTGCAAAAACAAATATCCACATTACCTTTTTCTGCAGGAAACACACCCAAATGAGACTGATGTTAGGTTTTGGACCACTCAGTGGGGAGATAAAATGATCTTTTCACATGGTACCTCCAGGTCTGCAGGTGTAGCAATTCTCTTTAAAGATTTCACAGGGAAAATTGCAACAACGATCTTCAGCTGTGATGGTCACTGGATTCTCTCAGCGTTAACATTTGAAAATAACTCTTAATAATCTTGGGCAATGTATACGGTTATTGTAACCCATCACAAATAAAAATCTTATTAGAAGAAATACAAGATAATGTGATTAAACTTAAAGACCGTTTTGCTACAGAAAATTTAATTTTGGGTGGTGATTGGAACATGGTCTTAGATGAATGGATTGACAGATCACCTAGTAAACTCTCAAGTAGAAAACCTAACAATAACTTGGTTCAGTTCTGTAATGATTTATTCCTCCATGATCCTTGGCGAGACAAATACCCAAATAAAAAACAATTTTCTTGGTTTAAACCAAATGCAAGGATAAAATCTTGTTTGGACTTATGGTTATTAGCGAAATATCTGCATATTTCTGTAGGTTAGAAAAGCGTCAAGAACATTACACCATCACATGTTTATTGATAACTAAGGAAGAATGCACCGATCCAATTTTAATAAGTACGTTCTACCAAAACGTATACAACTCAGCATTTTCTGAAGAAGCTGCTGATAGCTTTCTAGATCTCACCCCTCAAATTGATAATGACATGAGCGATAATTGTGATAAAGACTTTACAATCGAGTAATTAGAAAAAGCTGCCACATATTTAAGACTAGATACATCGCCTGGATCAGATGGGTGTTGGAGTTGTTAGGTTTGGGTCACCAAGGAGCAAGCCCAATTATCAATTCACAAAAACAACTCACTGCGTGTCCGTTTTATCTTTCAAGAAGGCATTCAAATATAAAAATAATAATAAAGACTCACACGAGTTGATTGAATTTTCCGTCTGTTTCTTTCAGTCTCTGAAGTTCAGGAATCTGACAAAAGTCAAGCTGGGCTGCTTTTCTTAACCTCGCGAGGGACTCGTACCCGTGACGGGCACAGTCAGAAAAGAGCGCTATCTAAAATGCAGCCCTCACATATATATCATACTGCCCTAACAGAGGAATCTAATCGGAAATGTCGGTAGACTCAAATCTTCTCCCTCTGTGTCACTCCAAGTCTTCGGTCATCTTGGCGCCTCGAGTCCTGCCCTTGGCTGGCGCCTCCAGAGTCCCAAGGACTCAGCCCTGTGAAACACTCGAGGCCACATTCCCCTCCACAAGCTTGTATGTTTTTGCGTGTACAGATAAAAGTGCGCATAACAATGAAGCCTCTTGGTGTGCGTGTGTGTGTGTGTGTGTGTGTGTCTGTGTGCTTACTCAAGACACTGTCTTATGACTGCTTATGTGTAAACATATTTAGCTAATTGTGTACGATGACCATAAATGTGCACTGCCATTACCAAAAATGTATAACACAATAACTCTCTGATCCATGTATCACTAATATACTAATTCACATGAAACCATGATTGGACATCTGCAATACAATAATCACTTGACTATATCTAGCTATCATACCGGCTAATCTCAAATCCCCCATATCCTTCATGGACTAACTTCTAATTTTTACAAACATTTTTGGCCTTCACTCAGAACTATTCTCTTATGGGTTTTAAAAGAAACAATTTCTAACTTGTCGTTGCCAGCTACCATGAAACAAGGTGTCATCACACTAATTCCGAAGGCAGGAAAAGACAAAAATCTTTTGGATAATTATCGTCCAATCACACTCCTAAACAATGATTACAAAATAATAACTTCTATTTACACTAACAGACTTAAAGGAATCCTGGACCATGTCATTAGTGAGAGTCAATCTGGTTTTATGAACAACAGATCCATATACAATAATATCAGGTTAGTTCAGGATTTATTGGATTATATCCACCTAATTGAGGATGAAGGATATTCTAATTGAGGATGAAGGATATTCTATTCCTTGATTTCTACAAGGCATTTGATTCATTAGAACATCAATATCTGTTTAAAGTCTTGTGCTTATTTGGATTTGGTTCAAAATTCTGTAATGTTATCAAATGCTTTTATAATAATACAACCAGCTCAGTAATACTTTCTCAAGGTATCTCCCCTGGTTTCACCATTAACAGGGGAGTCAAGCAAGGATGCAATATCTCTCCCTTCTTATTTATCCTCACAGTAGAAACATTGGCAATACGCATTAAAAACTCGAATTTGAACAAATGAAATATTTTTGGTAAAGAGATTGTCATTAGCCAATTAGCCAATGACACGGCGACCTTCTTGAAAGATAAAGACTCAATTCCTGAAACCCTAGAATTTATAAATGCCTTTTCGAAAGCGTCAGGACTGAATCTTAATCATGATAAATGTGAGTTAATGGCCATACATGACTGTAATCTTACGCATGCCTTTAACATTCCTATTAAAACTATTGTAAAATACCTTGGGATACATATTACCAAATATACACATATGAGTGAAAGCCTAAACATTCAAAATATAATCCAGGGAAACTAAATATGTGGTTGCAAACAGTTTTTGGGAGAACGTACTTAACTAAAATGGAGTCCTTGGCTCGATGTATTCATCCTGCATGCTCACTGGCAATACCTGACAACTTCATTAAAGCTATTAACCAACTGAATTTTAATTTAATTTGGAAAAACCGAACTCATTACATTAAGAAAACTGAGATCGTTAAAGATTTTAAGGATGGGGGTTTACAAGCCATTGATTTTGAATGTTTAAATGCAGTGTTAAAAATAAAATGGCTTAAATCCCTCCTTTTAAACAATAACAGCATTTGGTTTTGTCTCCCGAGAGGTCTATTTAAAAAAATAGGAGGAATAGATTTAATCCTTACGTGCGACTTTAAGATTGAACGACTACCAGTCAAACTATCCTCATTTCATAAACAAGCTCTTCTGTTCTGGAAATTACTACACGCGCACAACTTTAGTCCACATCGTATTCCTATATGGAACAATAGATATGTGCTCTGCAAAGGCCAATGTCTTTTCTTGAGACATTGGATGGAAAAAAATATCTGGTCGATAACCCAACGACTTGATGACCAAGGGAACTGGTTATCTCATGCAAACCTTTGTTCCATGATTTATCTTGTACTCTAGCCGAATCTAACAAGGTGATAAAAGCAATCCCAATACCAACCAAATCGTTGGTTCAAAACATAGACATGTTATATGACAGATTTGAATATTCTAAAATTTGAAAACAATGACCTTTTGACTCAGAAAAAAACAAACATGATGTTATGCCTTTCCCTGACTGACACTCTCTTTCCATGTAGATCAAATCGGAACTCCATTATCCAGTTATTTTCACAATCTGACATAACGAAAATTCTAACTCTATCCATCAAATATCCAGTCAGTCCCAAAGTAACAGAGGTCCACTTCAAAATATTAAGCAACATTTCTCCATCCAATGAGCTGCTAAGGTTAAGATTTGGCATTGACTACAACAATTGTACCTTCTGTGAATGTGATCTTGAAACTACTGTTCATCTTTTTTTTGGAATGTACTTACACAACGGCTTTCTGGAAGGACTTTCAGGAATGGATCTCAACAAAAATCGTTCTCTCTATTCCTCTTTAGAAAGGAAGTTATTGTTTTTGGTCTCACTTTGAAGGACAATGTATGTGAATTGATGTTAAACAACCTGTTATTGTTAGCTAAATATTTCATCCAGTGCTCCAAATGGAAGAAGTCAAAGCCTCTTTTCTCTGTCTTCATGAAGGACCTCACAGACAATTACCTCAGCTCCTTAAAACTAAAGGAAAAGAAAAATGCAATACCTGACTCAATGCATCCAATGACTTTGGTGTATTTGAAGACCACTAACTTCGCAAACTTTGAGATGTTTATTTTTTTATTTATATATTTTATTTTATTTTTTTTTTGATGTTTTTTTTTTTCTCTGTTACCTCTTATTTGTTGTTGTTGTTGTCTTTTCTGATATAGTTGTTATGTGCCTTGTGCCTCTATAGATGATGTTCCCAGGGTATATTCATTGTGCCAAATTGTTTGTACATTTACATTTTGTAACAAGAAAGAGTAATAAAAAAAAAAAAGTAGTGAGGACAGATGATGGGCTGGCGATCTAACCACAATGCCTTTGCGATCGACCGGTCGATCACAATCGACGTAATGGGCACCCCTGGTCTATGGTGTAGCGAGCGATTTAGCTATATCTACGTCACTTCCGGTGGCTAGAGCCACGATTCCTCGAGCTTCCGTGAGGTTCGGAAACACTCGGAATGAGTAAATAAAACCTATTTTCTAATCAATCTATGGTTGACAACTTGCAGGAAGTGTCTCGTATGTATTATAAAACCTATTACCAATGAGAATATGAATTTTACCAGACTCTGAAAAATGTTTGCGCCCTGACCTTTAATGTAATGTTGATGTTTGTACAAACCTGTTTTCCCCCCTCTTCTTCTTTGCCTCCTTTTAATGTGGTTCCCTTCATTGTGTATTTACATCTTGCTTCTATTCTCCCCGCTTTCCTTTTCATTAACTAATTAGGTGACGACTTGGAGAGAAATGATGGTAGCCCAGAGAAACCTTTCCTCATGTCACCAGAGTTGCACAGGATTCTGGGGAAGTCCTCCCGGTCATGTTAAAATCAAACATTGCTGTGGGAACTGTGGGAGAAATACAGACTTTTCCATGATGGGCAGAGCATCTTCATGTCCCACCGGATCGCAATGAGCCTGATTGGACAAGTGATACAGAAACCAATTGCCAAATATTCCACACAAACAATACAGGTACTCGGCTTCTGACTCTGAGCCAGTTAAAATTGAGATCACTTTGCAAGGCCCTTGGAATCATCGTTATGTTCAATGTAAGATAAACTACATTGACCGGACATTTGGAACCGGCTCTAATTTAGTCCAAAGTCGGGAATGATATGAATGTGAAAATCAAATGTTATCCCTGTTTACTCAGCCACGATATCATGGCAGTGCATGTATGATATTTGTTATGTAATGGCATGTTCTGTACAAGAAGTATGCTGTGCACTCTGACTGCTTTTAATGTCTTTTAATTATTTTTATTTTTATTTTTTACTACTTTGTTATTTAATCTGTACGCTAAAAAGCCTATAAACTGCCCATAGAAGAGTTGTCACTGTTATTAAAAAAAAATGAATAACAATCAAAAGTTAATTAAGAATTTTAAAAATGGTTACAGTTGAAACAAAGGATGTATGAATGTATGATAAGGATGATAGAAGTAGTCTTATAGCAATGAAATTTGCATTCTTGCATAAATGAGACAACATTGAAGGTGCATAGGGCATAACCAATTAGTCTGAATAAATGAATCTTTACGAATCCAGACAAAATTGTATCAGTTTTGATGAATGTTGTATATTTGGGCAGCAGTAGTATAGTTTGGCTTATTAATTAATTATATTAATTAATGTGCCTAATAAATAGACAATGATACTACGGTCTGGTATGCTTTTATTAACTCATTATCAATCTACAATATGTGTGAAACATACATACAACAGACATTTCATTCTCAAGGGCTAACAGTCTCAAAAACATTATTTTTAAAGGTTTTCTGAAGGCCCAGTTTTACTACGGGTATGTCATTAATTGTACATTGTATTCAACAATAAGATAAGATAAGAAGGCCTTTATTGATCCCGCAGTGGGGAAATTTTTAGTGTTACAGCAGCAAAGATATAGGTCACACAGGGACGGCGGCATAATGTAGCCATTAATGTATAACATTGACGGCAAACATTCAGGATCAAACCAATGTAAATATACGCAGTAACATGTGTATATACACATGTATATACACACCAACATACATCTACATAAAAAGTATGAGGAACACTCATTTTGGCCTGCACATAGTACAGAGGAAAAACACTCTAAGTAAGTGACAGTGCTGCAGTGCTGTAGTGAAATGTCAGGGACAGCATTGGATAAAAATAAAACTAGGCTAACAGTAGTGGGGAATGTTGAGTATTGCACGGTATTACAGTAGTGGGGAATATTGGGTATTGCACGATATGAGCTCAGGTGCAGGTGCAGGACTGCACAATTGCACTAATGTCCGCCAGTTTGTAGAGACTACACAATGTTCTTGTTAAAGAGTCTGACAGCAGCAGGCAAGAAGGAACGGCGGAATCTCTCCTTTGCACAGCGAGGGTGTAACAGTCTGTCACTGAAGGAGCTGTGGAGTGCTGTTAGGGTGCCCTGGAGGGGGTGGTCCGGGTTGTCCAGCATTGATGACAGCTTGGCCAACATCCTCCTGTCCCCCACCGAGTCCACAGAGTCCAGGGAGCAGCCCGGGACAGAGCCGGCCCTCCTGACCAGTTTGTCCAGCCGCTTCTTGTCCCGGGTCGAGACGCCGCCTGCCCAGGTGACCACTCCCTGGAAGATGACCGATGCAACCACCGAGTCATAAAAGTTCCTGAGGAGTGTCCCCTGAACCCCAAAAGACCTCAGTCTCCTGAGTAGGAAGAGTCTGCTCTGACTCTTCCTATAGAGGGCGTCTGTGGTGTCGCACCAGTCCAGTTTATTGTTCAGATGAACACCCAGGTACTTGTAAGTTGAGACTCTCTCAACGTCTGTTCCCCGGATATTCACTGGTGCAGGTGAAGAGTGCTGGCGCCTATCGAAATCCACCACCATTTCTTTGGATTTCCCCGCATTGATCAGCTGGCACCAGTCCACAAAACCCTGAGTAAGTTCTCTGTACTCCCGATCATCTCCGCCTGTGATGAGTAAATAAGACTAATTACTGCCTTTATATGTTTGTTAGATTTAGTTTTGTTTTTCTTTGTAAGAAACAAATAAATATATCAAATTTATAACCTTGCCCTGTTCAGGGTCACGGGTTACCTGTCACCTATCCTAGCTAACTTTGAGCAAGGCAGGGTACACCCAAGACTGATCACCAAACAATTACAGGGCAACTAGGCCTTTAGGTTAGTAGTATTCAAACTCACATTTGCACCTTTGGGCATTTTGATGTCTTCGTAAACCTAACAATAATTGTGGAATGTGGGCGGAAACCAGAGTACTTGGAGAAAATCCATACAGGCACCGGGACAAGATGTGATCAGAGGCAGACACACTAACCACTTGTTCTACAGTGAGACTTAAATGCGTATCTGGCAAATATTCACTTAAATATTTAGCAAAGTTGTCCTGAAAGTTGCATTACACATGTTTCATTGGGACAACTAAAAGTGATATAGAGTGGAATCAAAATAGTTTTGCATCAAAAGACCAAGATCTTGGGACGTTTGGTTGACATTCTTGCAAACTTGGTGAACAACCATCTGTACATATACAGTAAGATTTACAATAGGAAATAAGTAAATAAAAGCTTCTGGACCGCCATGTGATATGGCAGAAAAGTTGCCAAAAAGAAAACATTCAAATGATTCAGGCACTGTTTTAAAACTGGCTTTTAACCTTTGAAAATTAGTTGACTGTACTAACTAGATTCATCCGTTAGGAGGCACTCTAGGATCGATGTGAAGTGTTCAATACAGTACTGTATTTGTTTTCACATTATATATATGGGCCATTCTATTGTTGGAAAATGTGTGAAATTTGTATTTTATTTCAGATTTTTTTTTTATTGTATTCATGTTGCACCATACGTAAAGGGCACAAATATAGTAAAAGTACAGTCAATTTTCAAATCGTATTTTCTAGCTTTTCCCTAATATCTTGCCTGTCCCTAAAATTGTGTCACTACCGAAACACACAATTACAGAAGGATAAAAATAATTCTACTAGCCGATTTATATTTTTTTCCATCCCCCCCTCTACGGAGTATTTTTACAAATTAATATAGGGGACAGTGGGGTAAGATGAGCCACTGGGTAAGTTGACCCACCCCTTGTATCTAGGCAACCGTGCTATGTGTGATCATGTGATCACAATGGCAGGAAGCCCTCATCATTGCCATCTTGCTGTGGTGAAAGGAAACAAACTGGAAAAGAGATACGCCTATTTTTACTAGAAAGGTTGTTTTTTGACTGTCAAAGTAAATTTTCTGCATTTTAGGTAAAATGAGAGTTATGTCAAATAAGATTATCTGAGACTAAAATTATATGTTACACATATTGGTGTATTTGTAAGATGTAAAAACATGTGAATCACTTACCTCAAAACTAGCCACGTTTTTTAAGCTAGCCTGCTTTTCACAAAATAGTGTCTATGGGGCAAATTGAGCCAGTGGTTCAACTTACCCCTTAAGGCACTGAAATTCAGATGAATCCTTGATGTAATAAACACTATTTTTCTGAAGTACGCTCAACTTATTTGCTGTGTTTATCATATTTGAATCATTGTAGAGAAGAAAAAAAGAGGTAACATGCCGAGAACGTATAAGAGGAAAACAAGCAGGGGCTCGACACCCTTGGAAGAGCTGGAGAAAGCAGTCAACGAAGTCAAGAGTGGAAAGTCCATCAGATCAGTGGCAAATAAAAGAAATATTGACAGGTCAACATTGAGAAGGTACATGAAAAAGAGAGCTGTAAAGGAAGTAAAAACAGTTGGATACGGTGGAACGGCGGAAGCAAAAAGAGTCTTCTCAGAGGAGATCGAGAAAGAGCTTGCAGACCACATCAAGAAGCTTGCAGAGCAATTTCATGGCATTACTCCAAAGAAATGTCGTGAACTGGCTTTAGAATACTTTGAGCCATCCATGGTGTCAGACAGGCCCAACCTGGAACAGCAGTCTGCAGCAGCAAGTGATGCATCCATGGTTTCATTCTCAAATAGTACTGCTGAGCTACCTGCACCAAGCTCTGCACATATGGGTTTTCTCCACCAAGTTCACACCCCAAGGATCCATCCAAATGTATATGCTATTTTTCATTGTAAAATGTAGAAAGTTGATCGTATTGTCTTCAAAAGTAATCTTAATTAAAACAAACATACCCTTAAACAATCATGATCAAAAATTGTTGGTTGATAATTCAATACTTTTGATTTTTGTTAGAACATCAGTTTTTTCTGTAGTGACTGCAACATTTCAGTAGTGACCATATTGTTGCTGCTGTTGCAGTAATACTTTGTGTGAGGGTAGCATTGTAATCACTTAACTAGTTTTGCTATATTGACTTTTAATGTGTATTATAACTAATGAAACATTTTTTTTCCATTTTCTACTGCTTTGTGCTGTACTCAGGGTCGTAGGGGGTTGGAGTTGATCGCAGTTGACTTAGGTCAAAAGCAGGGTACACGCCGGACTGGTCACCTGTCCATCACAGGCCTCTTCATCATTGAAAAACTGTGGTTTCACCTTTCAAATGAAAATTTAATTGAAATGACAAACATTTTTGTAACACACATTTCCCTGTATGTATGTTCCCTCTCTCTCTGTTTTTTGAGAGACATCCGGTGGTCTTGTCTTTTGCTCCATGCTCTTCTGACTTTCCTTTGCTCTCTGCTAATTCTCTGATAATTCATTGGTAGACTTCAGCTTTCCTTCTTCCTTCCATCTCTTATTTCTTTCTCTTTCCTTTATTAAATATTCTTTGGATTTCACTGGGTCATTCTAACCCTTCGCCTGTACTCTGTCTCTGCTAGGCTTTTTGGCATTTTGGTGTTTTTCCCCTTCAAATTAAGATAACATATGAAATGGAATATAGTTAAAACCAGAAAGATCTATGCATGACATATCTATCTATGTATTATATTATGTGAAATTTACTTTATTCAAAAAGAAACATCACATTGTCACTACCAAAACCATTATGTCACTACCGAAACGTTTCAGTAGGGACGTTTTATGATAGTTGTTGACAATACTCAACAATGCTAGGCACGACGTGGCTACCACAGACAGTTTTGAGCATGTGTACAGAGATAGAAAACAGTACATTTAGCATTAAAATCAAAAGTGCTCATTTTATTGCCAAAATGAGGTGTTCGGTAGTGACGGTCCTAAAAACCACATGCTGATTTTCAGACTTTGGAGGGCACATAACTTAATAATGCTGTCAACTAATTACTCGCCATGTGGCCAGTGCTGAACATGAAGGTAATGTCTATTACTGGTGAAATTTCTGGGGATGTGGCTAAAACCAAGCCCTGCCTACAGACAAATACTCTTTGCGTTTCGGTAGTGACATGAAAAGTTGGGACATTTTTTTTTTTACATAAAAAACTAATAATTTGTAAAGAAAATCTACAAAATCAATGTAAATCTTTCACCATACATTTAAAAGCAACCAAAATGTTCGATTAAAGTAAAGTATTTTTTAAATCGGCAAAAATCGTCTACAATTGTTTTCATGAATTGAAATTTAGGAGTTAGAGATTGGGACAGCCACCTCCCAATAGAAAGTGACACAAAAGGTGACTTTTTATACATTCAGTTTAATAGTATCTCAATTAATTCCTTGTGGTAAAATATATTACAACAAGATATTACTAAATATGCAAGGTCTGAACACTTCATTGTTTTTTAAAATTTGATTTTCATTGTGGGACAGCAGTTTCAACCAATTCGGTAGAATGGCTCATATACATCGTCGCTGTCATGTGAAAAACACTTATCTCCATTTTTCATTTTGTTTCATTTTCTTATTTTTACATGAATGGTGTTTCCACGTTACAGACATCGCATTAATGTGAAAATTAAAAAAGTTTCCAAAATTGGACATAAGTGTTTTTCACATGACAGCGACTATGTATATGAGCCACAGCGAAGATATCTATATGTATCTATCTATCTATCTATCCGTACAACCGCACTCACAACACACCTAGGGGCAATTTAGACTGTCCACTCAATTTACCATGCATGTTTTTGCAGATTATAGGTCTAACAATAAAACGACCTTGAGGTTGAGTCATTGTGATAAGATTATGAGGGAAATAAGATTGCATATAAAGAACTATGACAAGACATGACAAGGCACAGAGAAACCATATAAGCAAAGAGTAGCTAGGGGGAGCTCATCCACGCTGAGAGGAATGACAGTCCACGGCCACAGGGAGCGCCACCATCTCAGAGACCCACGGCTCAGATTAACCGGGGTAAACCCTACACATTGTGCAGAGGCCCTCGGTCACCCGGACCCAAGGAAGCCTCCAGGAGGACGCCGCCCATGAGAAAGGCAGCCACACCTCCCAGCGCCGAGAACCCCCATGAGGAAACACTGGAACTAAAAGCTAGAAAACTAAAAACAGAAAACAATGAAATTAAAAACAAAACAATAAATGAAGGTAAGAATTAAAAAACAGTAAGAAGTCCAAAACAAAAAGAGTAAGAGCAATTATTCAAAGGCCAAACTAAAAAAGTATGTCTTGAACATCCCTTTGCAAATATCAACAGTCTCTGTGGACTGGATGTCTTCTGGCAGACTATTCCAAAGCCGGGGACCACAATGGCTGAATGCAGCCTCACCGTGTGTTCTGGTTCTCACCCTAGGAATAATTAAAAGGTTCTGTGAGGGATGATATGACAAAAAGCAGGTCTGATAAATAAGATGGCCGAAGACCGTTAAGACATTTAAAAACTAATAAAAGCACCTTAAAATCAATCCTGAAGCACATGGGGAGGCAATGCAGAGATTTTAAAACTGGTGTAATGTGCTCCTGCATTCTGGTCCTCGCCAGCACCCGTGCAGCTGAGTTCTGGAGTAATTGTAAAGTGGCAATACACTTATTGGGGAGGCCAGAGAGCGGGGCATTACAATAATCTAAAGACAGGAAATAAAAGCATGCATCAGCACCTCAGTGTTAGCCTGAGAGAGAAACGGGCGGACTCTGGCTATGGTCTGAAGATGATAAAAACCCATCTCAGTTACATTTTGAGGAACATGAGGAATAAAACTGAGCTCAGAGTCAAAAATGACGCCCAGGTTCTGCACACATTGTGAGGTTTATGCAAATTAGGATGACGTCACGCAGAACACAGGCAAGTCCCAAGGGGAGCTAATCAATCCGCGATTCCTCTCCCCGCGCATGCGTAGATAAGAAAACAAAGATGGCGAATGCGAGCGGATCGGACGGCGCTTCCAGCGACTCAGGAGACGTATCTTCACAGCAGGTAAAGTCAGCAATGTGTATATCCAATTTATTAATTTGTATTTCATAAAGTCTCAAATAATAGCTTTGGAGTCAGGCTTACGGCGATAGATTGCAATCTTCTAATTATTCAACTAAATGATAACATCGATAAATGTGGCTGTGAATTAAAAATGTATATTGTTAGCTGCATATCGTCGCTGTCATGTGAAAAACACTTATCTACATTTTTTTAAATTTTCTTATTTTTACGTGAATAGTGTTTCCGCTTTAGAGACATTGCATTAACATGCAAATTTTAAAAAATTCAAAAATTGGACATAAGTGTTTTTCACAGGACATAGACAATATGCTGTACGTTGAAAAGAAAATGAATTAGTGTTACCCTCGTCTTTTTTATCGAATCAATACTGCTACTGTTCTTCAGCCATGACATGAGCCATATTGTTGCTACTACTATAAAAGAAAAAAAAATTGCATTGAAACTAATATTTTCAATTAAAAGTTGCACAACTTTGTTGGCTTGTGCATGAAACCTTCAAAATAAATATCCTGACAGTCAATAATATTTTAGCAGTACAGCATTGTAAACTGTATTAAATTGGTTAATGTGTACTGATATATAATGATTTGCTTTTTTTGTTCATATAAAATCAATCATTTGTTAGAATATACAATACAATTTTATAAAATATTTATAAAACCTCACTGCCCTTTCGTGTCACTACATTTCTATTCAAGATAGCTCAAAGACAATCGGACTCAGTGACATGTCTACAAAGTAGAAACAAATTATGGGACATTTTGCTCAAGTTTTTTTCGTTAACACACTATAATGTCCTTGTTTTTTGGAGTTCTGTGAGACTATTTAAATTATTAAAATGGAGCGCCCAATTTAGCAAGAGCTATTATAACAGCATCCATACAATACATACATTTTTGTTAACGTGATGAATTGTGGGTACAAGTGACTAAACTACAGTATGGTGACAGATACGTTGAAAACAGAGCTACATTAGCCAAGTACTAATGCTAACAGTGAAACGCATCATTAGATTGCAATCTATCACCGTAAGCCTGAGTCCAAAGCTAATATTATTTGAGACAGAACGACCCTATGAAATACATATTAATAAATTGAATATACACGTTGCTGTCTTTACCTGCTGTGAAGATGCGTCTCCTGAGCCGCTGGAAGCGACGTCTGATCCGCTCGCGTTCGCATCTTTGTTTTCTTATCCACGCATGCGCGGGGAGAGGAATCGCGGATCGATTAGCTCCCCTTGGGACTTGCCTGTGTTCTGCGTGACGTCATCCTAATTTGCATGTTGTGCAGATTCGTCCTCACAAAAGTGATTCGTCCTAAACTGGCAATTCATGTGTAGAGAAGATTCGTAGTCGTAGAAGCGAGAGTTGTATTCACAAAACAATGGCACTCCGTTTTTATTCGTACTCACAAGAAAAGAAATCAAACCCTCACAATTTTGATTCGTACTCACAAAAAAAAAAATTCAAACCATCACAATTTTGATTCGTACTCTCAAGAAAAGAAGTCAAACCCTCACAATTTTTATTTGTACTTATTATTACTATTACTATTACGGGTACGAATCTTCAAATCACGGATATGCCTTTTTGACAGCGATCTTACTCCATAGTGTCAAGTAAAAATGACTGTCCAGGTTGATTAAAACTTTCATTTTGATGAGCTAAAAGAGTGGATCTTATGTCATCGATTTTACTTCTGAAGTGGTCTGCAAAGTCCTCACTGAGAGCGTCTGATGGTGTCTGTGGGGACTTTTTAAAATCAGAGCTGGTTAAAAGATTAAAGTTGACGAAAAGAAACATGGGGTTATTTTTATTAACTGTGATGAGAGTTGAGAAATAGGATGTTCTTGCCTGTTTGATTGTTTTATTGTATGATTTGAGTTGTTCACATAATATTTCATAGTGCACTGTAAATGGACTTTTTCTCCACTTCCTCTCTGCACTCCTGCATTTCCTTTATCATGTCATGTATATAACACTATGCTTTCTATAGCACAATCCCCTCCATACCAATAATGCTGGATACATATAACACTGTTGTCAGGTTCACACCAAGTGAGACATTAGTAAACAACCCACACAATGAGGAGAGAAGACACTCATCACTATATTGTCTTTTTACTTGCAAGGAGAGCGCAGGGAAGTGTAAAATTACAGTTCCTAAAACCCTCTGCCCGGCTCCTGCGCCTCCTCTCTTTTTATTTTCTTAGGAGTTCCTGATTACAAAGGTTCTCCAGCTCTAAGGGAAAGGGGAGCGAAAGCAGCTGGAACATTCCGAACTTTTTTTGTCTAGGTGGGGGTGTGCGTGTGCGTGTGCGTGCGTGTGCGTGTGTGGATATGTGTATGTGTATGCTGGGAGGGAGCAAGTCTTCTTTTATGTTGCATTTTGGATGTTTTTTTTTAAAATTGTAAAGCACTTTGGGTTGCATTTGTTTGTATGAAAAGTGCGATATAAATAAAATTTGATTTGATACAATTACTGTATTGATGTATATACTGTTGTTTAATGTATTGATAGTAGAACTATTCTGTTCACATGATCACATATTTACATGTGATACACCTGATTTACGTGCTGCTCTCAATCATAGTCGCAAACAATGCACATACATTTCATCCTTAACAATGTTACAAATATTGCTTTGTCTAGATCAGGAGTCACGAACATTTTGAAACTGAGAGCTACTTCTTGGATACTTATTACTGCGAAGGGCTACCAGTTTGATACACACTTCTGAAATAACAAATATGCTCAAATTACATTTAAATGTATGTTGTTATTATTACCAATTACTGACATTGGCCGAATGATCGCTCACATTTGTTATACTCAAGGTCAGGGGACCTGATCCATCCCGCCATATAAAATAAAATAATAACTTACCAACCTCCGTGAGCAAACTATTTTAGTTAACAATTGATTTCAATACTAGTTAGCCATCAATTTGTTGTGTCTATCCAAAATTATGAGGCATTTGCACTTTTACAGTATATGGTTTCACAGTTGCCCTTCATAGAGAAACTATAACTATAATTCGGCCAGAGACAAAATTGAGTCATCCCTGGTCTAGATGATGAATAAAAATTGAAACGTCAAGCCCTAAAATTTCTCAAGAGAATATAAAGTCAAGTTGTTAATGTTAATTTATCTTATTCCGCAGGTTAAATAGCAGCTGTGGGAGTTTAAAACTTTCATCCTTACTGGATGATATGAAGAATGGCCGAAGTTATTGGGAAAAGGAGATACAGTTTCAACACAGCTTTTCTGGTGAGAAAAATACCATTTACTTTACTTCTTTGCTCTTCTGTCACCCATTGAACCGTATTGTAGTATTCTGCACTCTTGAAAATGACAATCACTTTTGCCAATAACCATAAGAGGGAACTGCAAACCTTTTTAAAAAGTTCTACAGTTCATGCACGTTTCAAGCTACTGGACATCCAAGCTGCAGTAGCTCCTACAGCGGTAAAAACAAATGAAAACAAAAACAAACACACAAAAAAACAACAACAAAGAAATTCTTAAAAATGAAAACATAATGAACAAAATGTACACAACAGTTCAATGCCATGACATTCATTAATATTTACAGGATCTAGATTGATGTCCCTGTGCCAATAATGTTTTTGATTTCACTTTTGATTTATTTATTTCAGATTCGGTGGGATTTATATCACACAGTAACACGACAACTTAAAAGAGAAACAAGAGAAAACAATGATGATGATGATGATTTTGGGGCCCTTGCTGTTCTCATTGTATTTGCTGCCCCTGGGTTCCATCCTTCGAAAACAAGATAATTCCTTCCACTGCTATGCGGATGACTGTCAAATCTATGTCCAGCTGAGCAAAAAAGACACTTTCTCCTTAAGACCACTTTTGTCCTGTCTAGATGACATCAAAGCCTGGATGTCACAAAATTAATTAAATTTCATTAAAAACAAAACAGAAGTTGTGGTGTGCGAGCCCAGTGGCCCTTCTACATCCCACCCTGTTGACCTGGGCACCCTGGCTTCATATCTAAAGACAACAGTATCAAACTTGAGTTTTAAATTGGACAGTGATTTTACATTGGAACGGCAAATCCGTCCTGTTGTTCGATAAAGCTGCTGTGATGCGGACTCTTATCGGTCTGTCATGGTGAAGAAGGAGACAAAATGCCGGCCTTTTAGTGATCCCGCGAGCCAAAAAGAAGTCTGCAGGTTCTAGAGCGTTTTCTATTCGGGCACCGGGGCTTTGGAATGCCCTACCCATGGATATTAGAGGCACTACCTCAGTAGAAATGTTTAAACCACGACTAAAGACTTATTTGCATATGTTTGCATTTAGTTGAACTATTTGTTGGCCTCTTTATTGCCGCTTCGATTCTTTTCTCTGCCCCCTTTTCCCAGGCTTGGGAATTAAGTGATGATGAACGGATTGGAGGTTGCTGTTTTGATCCCACAACAATTGACCGCTACAAGATCGGAGGTTGACCACATCCTCGGAGGCGCTGCTAAGGAGATTTCTACATTGACCAACTGGGCAGGGACCCACTTCACCGAAGACGTCTACCTGCAGCACTTCATTTGATTGACTTTCACATTATTTTAACCGACATTGTATCATAATATGTGTTAAATGTTGTCCACTCGGTTTCCATTGCAGCCTGATCATCCTGGAAGTGGGATTCCCCCATCTGTGGTCCCTTCTCAAGGTTTCTCATTTTTCCCCAGATGTTTTTTTTTGTCTTGACCTCCTGGGGATTAAGATCAGGAGATCTCGTTAATATGTTATTAGCTCTGGACATGTGAAGCCCGTTGAGACTTTCATGTGATTAAGGGCTATACAAATAAATTTGACTTGACTTCCTAGACGACAAGAATTCTCCACATTCCACCCCCTCTGCAATAGGCGACAACATTGGCGAGCGAAAAGGGAAATAAAATAAAATAAAAGGGAAGTAAGTGACATTTATCTACTTTCATAGTAATGACACTTGTGGTTTGATTAGATGTTCTATACTTTGGTATGCGCTCTGAGAGTATGATTGGCCAACTGTCCCACGTGACTGCAATACTTTTTGTTGTGGAAGTAATACACACAAAACGCCGGCTGCTGGGATTTGTTACCTTGGTTACATAAAGGTAAATTAAAATAGTGGTGTTAAAGGGAATTAGGTTAACACGCTATTAATGCATTACTTTCAACAGCCCTAAAGCAATATTGTTCAATCATGAGGAGATTAATATGGTTTCAAAGTGATAATCAACTCCCCGAGGCAACCATAATGGTAATAATGGTGGTATAATGGTCAGTGAGTCCAAAGAATTGACTGTTTGGAAACTGTGAGAGAAATCAACAATTACATTAATAACACGTTTAAAAGTTTATTTCTTTGATACGCCTGTTGTGACGTGTTGTGTGAAGTTTCTGTCAGCATTAAAAAATGAGTGCTGAGTAAAATTGTGAAACGGGATGCTCTCAGCAGTTGACGGTTAAACCACTAACAGTTGCAAAAGTGCAGACAAAGAGGAAGTACCTCTATTGTCATGTGTCTGTTTCTCGGAATGTATGTTGCTTGAACTCAATAAAAGGAGAACGAGGGGGGCACGGAGGCTGACAGACTGGAGGAGCAACCACCTCGAGTGGCCTCCGCTGTCCCGCGCAAAAAAAAGTAAATCTTGGCTGGTCTGAGTTGATTTTTACAGTCCTCTAACAAGGCTTGTCTCGGTCTTCCGAGTGGACTTCCCTGACAGAAACAATGTGATGCAAACAAATCAGGCATTTAAAATAACACTGAAACATGAAACTACAGTTGCTGCCTTTTGGATGCGCTGGTATTAATTTTCTCCAGGCAACTGTTCCAGATGTTCAGCAGTCTGATGTCTTTATTGGCCCAGAAGTCTGTAAAGTCTCTCAGCAGGTAGTCAGCCAGCCTGTCCGAAGCAAATAATGGTAATAATGCTCAGTGATTCCAAAGAATTTGCCTGTTCGGAAACAATGTGATGCTAACAAATTTAGCAATCAGGCATTTAAAATTGCACTGAAACAAGAAACTGCAGTTGCTGCCTTTAGGGTGCACTGGTATTAATTTTATCCAGGCAACTGTTCCAGAAACTCAGCAGTCTGTTGTCTTTATTGGCACAGAAATCTGTAAAGTCTCTCAGCAGGCGGTCAGCCAGCCTCTCGTCACCCAGAACACCAGTCCTCCAGGCTTTTGTCAACATTGTGTTGTAGGCCCAATAGAAGCCAATCCGATCTTCACCACTGAATGAAAGCTGGCTGTTGGATGTGGTGGAGTTCCTGCGTCGACGCTGTTGCCCGCTCGTATACTTTCTTTTGGCGTAGGGCAGTTGTAACAGAACAGTGCCTGAAAGGAAAGGGGCGGAATGCAGCTTTATTTTTACAGAAAATATATCCATTCTTTATGTCTAGGTTGCAGGACCAACCTGTTACATGGATGTACTGGGGCCTCTTCTCCAATGGGAAATTAAAAGCTGAAGCAGTAAACTTGTCGAGTACAAACCCAAATCTGTAAAAATATTGAGGAAGTAATGTTAGACATTTTATTAAGAAGTTCTAAAACTTACAAGACTTTTGTCATAAGGCTATATACATCCAAATCGAAATGCCTTTATTGTAATTGCACATGTGGCACTATGATAAAAGTGAATCGTAGTTGCCCCACACCATTTAATTTTATGTTTATGCTTAAAGGTAATTTTCTATTGATAGGAAATTTCATACTGTATTATGATAATGCACTTGGCTTGAGCCTGGCCTCTGTTGCTTCTCCATTACAACCGGCACCAACCAATTGGGATGGGCCCAACTGAACTGTGTAAGTCTCCACTGCACACTTGCAGTGTTCTGCCACAGATTTCACAAGTGGGCAAGTCAAGCTGAAAAGAACATGGAGAGCGGTAAGAGGAAAGCAGCAGGACTTGCTGTGTTGGTAAACAACAGATGGTGCAATCCGGGGCACAAAACGATGAAGGACTACGTTTTTGTAGTAAAAACATTGAGCTGCTAGCAGTTAGCACGAGACATTACTACATGCCATAGGAGTCAGTCACGTGGTCATAGTGATGGTGTATTCCCGCTCTGCTGACAGCAATGCAGCCTGTAATGTATCCCAAGCATCCAAATGCCCTGCTCCGAATCACTGGAGATTTGAATCATGCCTCTGCCCCATTCTTGTGGTATATGTGGAGTATTTGTCACACAAGAGAGAATAAATATTGGACGTCTTTTATGCCTACATCAAGAGGCCAGAGACACTGGTACATGGTAGGTACATGGTAAAATCCTAATCGATGTCGGTCGCTGCTCGGGCCCTAATAATAATAATAATAATAATAATAATAATAATAATAATAGTAATCATAATAAATCATAATAAAAGTTATGAACAGAGCAGCCTTGGCGGAGTTCAACCCTCACTGGAAACGAATCCGACTTACTGCCGGCAACGCGGATCAAACTCTGACATCGGTGGTACAGGGACCGGACAGCCCTTAATTAGCCAGCTAATGAGCTTTAAATAAACCTCTGCTGTTAGCATCCATCCCACGGCGACGTCATGCACGGATGCTTTTTTATGGGGGCTGGGGGACAGAACGGGGTCCGGGGCCGACAATGTTTATAAATAAGGCCGGAGGGTCGCGGCCGAAGGGTACCCAGGTCAAGGGTGGAGGGTAGGGTTGCCAACTCCCGGATGAATAAATAAGGGACCCTTGGCAGGGACGGCCGACCTGACTGCCTTCAACTAGGGATGGGCAGATCGATACCAAAATATTGATATTCCGATCCAGAGTGTTCAATTTTAAGTATGGATCCTCAAGCTAGAGTATTGATATCTGCAATTAATTCATATTACTGTATAATCTATTTATTAATCCATAATTTAGAAGGTTGTATTGTCATCCAATCAGCTTTTTTGCTATGTGTTGCCAAGGGCAAAGAGCTTTCTGCCTTGGCAGAAACAGTCTGCTGGCTCTGGTACCGCCCACCAGAACTTTGTAAACGCATTTGATTCAATGAAGAACGATCAGGGTGAAGGCCCACGACTTGTAGGCACTGCATGGAGTCCACGCCACTGTTGACAAGATGACATGGAAGTGATAACAAAATAGTTCCAAGTAGTTTGGTTCAACTGATAATGTGTACCCTCCCACTGGTGTCAGTGCACGTGGCTTTGTTTGCAGCTTTGTAAAAAAAAATTAAAAGTCACTTCCGGTATCAATATCAGATAGGTATCGCGATATTTGGTCCAGACTTGGTATCGGATCGAATCCAAAATCACTTCAACCTTCATGGCGTGATATTTTTTGCTCTTTTTTTGTCTGTGAAACAATTGTTAACTATTCAAACCCGAGTCGAATAAGATGCGTATTTTTGAATGATATGAACACATCATAAAGTTAGTATCCAGAAATTTACTTGAATACAAACTAACAAAATTAACTTAACAAAATAAATCTCTCTCAAATGGAAACCTTTCCTGCTTAACTTAAGAACATTCATCCTGTAACTTATGAACAGCTCAATGCCACATTATGTGGAGCCTATTTTTCCATTTATATTTCCTCTGAGATCTTGCTGCAGTGAACAGCGGTTTGTCTTTGACAACTGCAGAGTAAAACGCTGAGCAAGACATGTCATAGTTGAGGCCCACCTTTAATCAGTTCAGCAGAACATTTTTTTCGCACATTTATCCACTTCATCTTCATCAAAGGGAAAAAATAAATATTTTTTTTTTTACTGTTTTTCTACTATATTTATAATTAAAGTGTAGTATATCGACTGCCTGTATAATAAAAAAATATACCTCGACCAATAAGATAAGCGGATTCGGTATCGTCATACCGTGTTTGAATATGCTGTCACCTCATTGGTCATAGAGCAGACAAGGGCCTAGGACCATTACCGTAAGTTGTCGTATAAAGGCAACTGTTGTTCATTAATTCCATTGACACTTGACTATTTTTGACTCTCACGATATTACGGGACAAAGTGCGTCCCTTTACAACTCAATACGAGACACGTACTTATATTTCTAAATACGGGACGATTCAGTTTTTTAAGGGACGGTTGGCAACCCTAGTGGAGGGGCACGGCTGGAACGGCAAAAAGGGGTGCCCAGCTCTGCAAAAAACAAAAACAAAAACAAGAAAAAGACAAAAGAACCTGGACAAAATGGCCTCTTGAAAGCGCTGCATCCGATCCCAGTAAGTCTCAGGTTCAAAACCTGTTTGATGAACAAATATAATAAATGTAGTAATTTACATGAAGAAAAAAAAACGGTGGTATTGGGATTGCTCATATTGGGATTGTGTACTGTACCTTCAAACAAGTTTTCGCTACCATTCTTCATCAGACAATGAATATTGAGACTAATGAAGAGTTGAGCTCTCAGGGGATCTCCGTACAGGTGTGATGTCAGTGCGAACGGACCTTCCAACACAGGAACCAATAAGAAACCACAGGATGCCGCTTTCCTGTGCCAACCTTGAACCTAAGAAAAAATTGAAACAGACATGAAAGAGGACAGTATTCTCTTACAGATGGATGGACAGACGGACAGAGTATAGCCTCCTTGTGTCAAGTCAAGTTATGAATTCATATATATAAAGGCAATAAATATCAATAAAGCTCTTGCAAAAAAAACCCAACATTGGATAGCAACCATATAGAAATGCTACAGAACATCATGGTTAAAAAAGACTTACCATCTCAAAGAGGACTGCTGCAGTGACAGCCATCCAATGAAGTTTGATCTCAAAGGCAGAATTCAGGGAGAAGTTGCCGTGGTAATAACAGGTGCACCACTCAGTTCGACCCCGGCGATTATTAGCATCCACATCCAGCGTGACTGTCTTCTGCTCTGGAACTGTAGCAGCTAGGGAATAGACAGGTATAGTGAAATAACCGAAACATCTCTCTTTCCTCAACCGCCATTTTCAACAAGAAAAAAAAAGGCACTCTTCACAACCGAAACAACACCCTCTTCAAGCTCTCTGCTTTTTGGCCTGTCTGTTCAACATCGCTCTCTTCAACAACAACAAAAAAACTTCTCCTCAACATCTTCATTTCTAAAAATGTTTTTGCTTGGTGTTTGATTGCGTTCTCACGAGCGCCAAGTCCTGCCCGAATCCTCTGGTGGTAGACGATGACCTGGGTTGTTCAAGCGCCGCTTTGATTTAGAACTATACGAGAGCAGTCATTTGTACGCACGACACTTTTTATTGCACTCTGGCAATTACTTAAACGACTAAAAAGATCATTACTCGCTGCTCGAGTGTCTTATAAAGGTATTTTGTTTATTAAAATTCTGTTCTGGGTATATTCTAATGTAAATTGTGTCAGATAAATGAACGAGAAACAGGTGGTGTATCGCTGAGATTGTCCTGTGCGGCTCTCGATCGCGCTTGCATGGTTCCTGCTGTGATAAAATACAGCGAAAGGCTGCCATACGGTCTGTTTCCAGTCAGAAGGCTCTGGTCCTCTGATCATCCAAGCGCAAGGTATGGTGAATGTCTGCAAATCTTCCAATAGCCATAGAGGCCTTGTACATGGGAATATGTAGAGAACTCCCAAATAGCTCACGGACTGATACATCTCAGTTCTTCTCACTTCCTGCAAGCAGGGTCAATCCAATGAAGGTCATGAATTCATCTTTTTTTTTTTTTTTTCCAAGGTCGTTTTTCCATTCTTTTCCTCTAGCTGTTGCTACTCTACATCCTTCCATGTTTGTGCACTTCATCACCTCTTGTATTGTATCATCAGTGATAAAGAACTCCATGCATGCATTGCATCTTTTGGTGAGGCAGTGGTGCTAAGCCCTTGTGCAGGCCCTGACTGACTTCTGAGAGTGTTGTGGCTCTGTGTTCTGCACTGGGTGGGAGGTAACTCCCTCCAGTAAGAGCCCTTCCGACTCATTCTGTTCGACATGATTTGGACACTTTCTTCTTCAGAGGACACATAAGGGACATTTTCTGAATCAAATTGATTCTGTTCAGTTGTATTTCCACTTCCACCTGGACAATAGTCTGGGTCCTCATCATCAGAAATTTCAGACTCAAGAGTCCAACCCAGTTACTGGTCTCCATCATCCAGCATCTGTAGGACAATTTCAGCTCTGTATCTAGCAGCCATGACACATTGGATGAGGAAATGTAAAAGTAATGTGTCCAATATATCAATATGTAGCTATATTAGTAAATACTCACCCCCACCCCTCCTTGTATCACACCCACCCACACACACTGCATATAGTAATGTTGACTAACTCTAGTGTTAGCTAGTTATGATACATCAGCACCACCTGCTTTCTCAGCACGGCCAGAAAACGTTTTTGCTTATGCACTAGTTATGAAGTAGGCTAATATGTTGATAAACAATAATGACATACTCTTTCACACAACAATCATGAATGACACGCAC
The DNA here is from genome assembly GCF_054856515.1 of Filicampus tigris. Lineage (NCBI taxonomy): Eukaryota > Metazoa > Chordata > Actinopteri > Syngnathiformes > Syngnathidae > Filicampus > Filicampus tigris. The sequence goes on along the minus strand of NC_141226.1, from coordinate 3,188,510 downwards.
ACACACTAACGTTAACACAATGCATATACTAATGTTAGCGATCTTAGTTAGCTACTTATAAAGTAGTGTCATTTTGATAAATAATGATAACAATCATGAAAGACACACACACGATATTACATGAAGATAATACTTTCACATGTCAGCTCTTGCTGCGTGAAACAGTCTTCCTGAAGGGTGAAACTTTTGATATAGTCTGTGTGGTTCACAGTTAATTTATTTCTGACAGCCAAAGTTGATAAAAATCAATGGTTCCCTTTGGATTCCATAGAAAATGCATGCGGGTCATTTTTGACCCACTTATGGAAGCTTGGGGTAGTAATACAAAAACTGTAATTTCTTAAAAGGTAAATTAAAAATGCGAATGGCATGATATCAAAAACATGTTTTTGGAGGAATACCTGGAACATGAAATCCTAACAATTTTTCATTACAAAGATATTTAAAGAAAACCACCTCACCGGGTCATTTTTGACCCACTTATGCATCTAAGGGTTAAAGGTATTAATTATATATGAAAATTAATGAAATTATCAAATTCATTACGGACAAAATATTAACATTTTAACTAACTAAAATGGCAAAATTAGTACAGTGTCACTTTAGGTCAAATGAAGAGCCAAACTTGAAAATTAATGAGTATTATATAGCTACAAATGCACAGTCTGTACCAACAAAATGAGAGAAAGGCTCTCTTAATTGCAACATGGGCTGAATTGGCCGGATGTACCTAGCAGTGCAGCTGACTGGCTGCGTCCTCCAAAGCTGCGACTGAAAGAGCTATGCCTGCTTGCATAAGAGGCTGGTCGGCTAGGCAGCCAGGGCAGGAGGAATGCTGGGAGGTCAGATGGTTGTTGCTCCTCAAACACAAAGGCCACCTCAAACCATTTTCTCTGAAACAGGGCAAAGTCTTCCAAGCCTGCAGTGGACCAGCCGCAAGCCACTGTTGGGGGGACCTGTGAGGCCTGGCCTGCTGAATGAGAAAGGGAATTATATCACCTATGTAATTGTAGAAATTGTGCACACTTTCGAAAGTGATTTTAACCCATTCACCATCCTTATCTGCCACAATCCTGTAGATGTAGAAGCCATAAACAAAGGTTCGCATAGCATCTCCAGATGCATGGGCCACCAAACCCTCCTCAAGCATTTTCTAAGAAGACAAAACAGAAAAAAAGAGCTGCTGTGAGATGCATGGTGGGGTGCAAACAAATCTCTTGAAAAAGTTTCAATGGTCATACTGTTATTTTGTCAACTATAGATTGTGGGCTACTTCAGGGTTCTGGGACACAAGGCACCTTTAGTACTCATTGGAGGCACTATGTTTGAGAGCGTTTCTGAAAATTACTCAGCAATCCCACCGCAATAAATGGGTGACAATAGACGATGAATGGATTGGTAAGGGTGGGAAATGCAGATACAATACGTGCATACAATTTTATCGCAATATTTTACATTAAGTAAAAGATAATAGAGGCAAGACAATGATGGGGGAAAAAAGTCAAGTTATTACGATTTACAGCTAAGTAAAAAAAATTAAGCAAAACAATACAAAAAGGTGATTGAGTCACTGCATGTTGTGAAGGGGTGTACATAAGCATATTTATATTTTTTTCAAGATTATGTTCCCAGAAGTCCCACTAGTTGAAACAGGGCATTCTGATAAATATTGCGTTTTTGAAATAAGTGTTAATCCACTCGTTTTTAGCCATCTCTGGGGGAGGCCATTTTGTCTACTGTCAGCTGAAAATGACATCACAACTGCTCACCGCGACGGACTAGTTTGGGCACAACTGAGCTAAACCGTTAGTCAACTATTAGCTAAAAAACATTGCATTCAGAGATTTAAGGAAGTAAGCTCTTTGTTTATTAACAGAAAGTAACCAACAGCCAAATTAAATAAATAAACAAATAAATAAAAACAGTGTTGACTCTACATAGAATATTACTGTATTTTCCGGGCTATAAGCCGCACCGTTATATAAGCCGCACCCGCTGTATTTTTAGAAAATTTGGGAAAAAACTCTATACAAGCCGCACCCTTATATAAACCACACCTATCTATGTTGAAAACTTTTAGATTTACTGCATTTACAGAACGATTATGAACTGTAAATGTACATGCATGTACCTGAGCAGATTCTTTCCGAACAGTGCATTTTAACATTGCAACAACGTTGCTGATTAAAACGGAACAGAACCAAGAGAAAAAAAACAGTACTTATTGTCACTTCGCTGCCGGCTGCCGCTCCAGTTTGTCAGCTAATGTCCACCAGATTTCACCATCTATTTTTCTACTACATTCTACATATGCACATGTCTTGTTTAGACACTGATAATCATAGCTACCATTAGGGGTAACAAATGTTCAATTGTTAGCAGAGTGCCTCCTTTACACTTAACATTAACAATTGTCCCACAATTTAATTAATTTACTTTGAAATAGAATTTAATAACCACACTGTCTAAAACTTGGTGACATTATTCCATATGGAAAATGAAACAAGAAAGGAGAATTATTAGAATTTGGAGAACCGATAATGACACAGGGAACAACCAAAATTATTTCGATCACAGCCAGATTTTTACCTGCATAACATCAACAGCCATGCTCTGTGTGGTTACACCCTCAACATTGGTGACTAACCAGTGGATGACCTCAGCGCTGATAAAGCAGTTGAATGGCAGGCCCCTCTGTTCTGGTAGCAGGAGTACACCTGTCCTATGTAATAAGAAGTCACACAAAAAAAATCAAATTGTCATGTATATAGTGCTGTAACAACATATATTTTGACTCTCTCTGTATATACATAAGTCTATATACATAAGTCTATGTATATACATATGTATATACATATGTATATACATATGTATATACATATATATATATATATATATATATATATATATATATATATATATACATAAAGATATATATATATATATATATATATACATAAAGATATATATATATATATATATATATATATACATAAAGATATATATATATATATATATATATATATACACATAAAGATATATATATATATATATATATATATATACACATAAAGATATATATATATATATATATATATATATATATATATATATATATATATATATATACACACACACACCGTGTATATACATAATATATATGCACACACACACATATACAGTGCTCAGCAAATATGAGTACACACCCTTGAATAATTTTAAGATTTTATTAAATATCTAATGAACATGGGAACAATTTCCAACCTTTGACAAAATATTTTTTGTACAATACGTGTTCAATTCATAACATGAAAGTAAGGTTGATAATATAATGTAGAAATTACAAAATGTTAAATTTAATCAAATTAATGAATGCAAAAAATTAATACAGCCCGCAACAAAAACGATATATCTAGTGTTTTGTATGATCTCCATGACATTTATGGACAGCAACATCGCTGATAGGCCTTGAATGAACAAGTTTGTTTCGGGGTCTACTTATTTGTGCAACATGGTCTTGAATAAATTTGTTAAGAAAATGACTTTCTTTGTGTGTACAAATGAACAAATCTTGTTTGCATTCAATGGCCCACATTTGTGGGAGTATTTTGTAGTATAGTATCCCATACAAAATATTGAATACAAAATATTGATTCTGAAAGGAAACTAAAGGTGTTCTTACAAACCTGTTGGGGTGTATTCATTTATGCTGGGCACTGTGTATATACACACACACACACACACGCGCACGCGCACACACACACGCGCACGCGCACACACGCACGCACACCCCCACACACACACACACACACCCCTACACGCACACACACACACCCACACCCGTTTGGATTTTAGGTGGTAAATGAAAATGGGAAACCTTTGTCGCCCTGATCTGATTACTGTGCATGCTCCCACAACAGTTATTCATAAAGACACTTACGTGGGATTTTTAATGGCCTCCAGGATTTCCAGGAGTGTTGATGAAGAGGACAGCGAAAAGTCCTCCAGTACAAATGGCCCACTGCATCCCACCAATCTGTCAATGATAAAACAGATAGTTTGACATGCTGAGAGGAGAGTTCAGCGTTCCCTAGTGGAACTAGGGAACAGTATAGAGTGTGGCGTTTTTATAATTAAAAACAGTGCTTCTCTTGCACTGACAACTTTATTTTTACACTTTTGATTGAAACAGTAAATAATAATAAACTCAGGGCTGCGTGAAAGCCACATGTCTAAGCTCTCAAATTCTTTTGGAATGATGTGGCTATCTGCTACAGGGGCTGAGAATTATTTTGTAGATGTTGAATTTCTTGGGAAAAAAAGGGTTTTAGAGGGTGATTTCAAAGACGACCTTAGGCTTTAGACAGATGTTTAGCCAGGTGCTTTAGGCCTTAATGGGAAATGTTGGACATCCCAACCACTAATACTGAGAAAACTATTCTCCGACGATTGCCCAGTTTGGCTGGACGGCCAGGTCGAGGAAGAGTTGTGGTCTTCCCAAACGTCTTCCAATTGAGGATTATGGAGGCCACTGTGCTCTCAGGAACCTTGAGTGCTGCAGAAATTCTTTTGTAACCTTGGCCGGATCTCTGATCTCCTTGGGCAGTTCCTTCGACCTCATGATTCTCATTTGTTCTGACATTCACTGTGAGCTGTAAGGTCTTATATAGATAGGTGTGTGCCTTTCCTAATCAAGTCCAAATAAGTTTAATTAAACACAGCTGGACTCCAATAAAGGAGGAGAACCATCTCATGGAAGATCAGAAGAAATGGACAACAGCAATGTGAGTTGAATATGAAGGTTTTTTGCAAGGGTGTGTATACTTATGATGACCATATATTTCAGTTTTTCTTTTTTAATAAATTTGCAAAAATGTCTACATTTCAGATTTTTTTCTGTCAAGATGGGGTGCTGAGTGTACATTAATGAGAAATAAAACGAACTTTTTTGATTTTGGCAAATGGCTGCAATGACACAAAGTGAAAAAAAGGGGTCTGAATACTTTCCGTACTCACTGTACATTGTGTTTTACTACAGTACTAAACAGTATTCATAATTCTACATGTAGTCATGGATGAAAACGCACCCCCAAAATGCACTGAGTGGGTACATAGTGTATAAGATTCAAGCGCCTGTGAATGGGGGTGAACGACGAAGCCGGCTGAAATGTGCTGAAACAGTCCTTTTTAAAAAGCAAATAGTGATTGTTGAGTCAGATGGAAGTCAAAGTGGCAAAGTACACATTCTGACGCGGATAATTATTTATTTACAGAACAAGTATTTACAGATGGGCTTCCACCTTCTGTGCGATTGTGCAACCACTTTGAGCCGGCAGCGTCTGACACAGAGTTGGAGCGCTTTCGCAGATTTTTTTTTTTTTTTGCCTCTGAAGTACCGGTATTTGGGAATTATGGTATTGTCGTTTTTGCCGGCTAAAATTCACAGTATGATACTGCTACCGCTACTTCGTGCAACACGACTGTAGACAATAACTTAATTTGGACCTTCAGAAGATTTTCAAAGTGCATTCGTTAAATAACCTAGGCTGAAACAACAATTGTTTCTATTGCAAATTAACACTCCAAGGAAAAATAAAAATCCCAACAGAAAACACACCAATGGACCAGAGAATAAAAGAAGAAAGGTTACAGCTGACACAAATATGAGTGATACCTGGGGTCAATACTAACGCCAGTTGCAGTCTCTCCAGCAGACTGTACTGATGTTCCAGCTGTAAGTGCCACTTGGAATCCCTTGTCAATCCCTTCAACGTATTCAGCAGCAAACTATATGAATAAAAACATTAGCAATATCGTCATCATCATCATTTCTCCCACTGTTGTGCGCAGTTAGATGAAGACCACCAAAATAAAAGAATTACATTAGAGTTACCCAGGGGAAACAGGTTCTAGATGAGGGACCAAACAATGCATAGCTCAAAGAACCTCTATAAAGCTGAGCATTTTTGGTTTTCCCTCCCTTGGACAGCACCCTCTCAAGCCATCCCTG
>NC_141226.1:3150000-3177500 GCF_054856515.1 Filicampus tigris | reverse complement strand
ACTAGAGCTGCGCGCACCTATAAAGTGCCCCCGCAACCCTGGCCACGTTGGGGTACTGGACATGCTAGGGCAGTGGTTTTTGGCTGGTGTACCCCATAACCTTTTCGTCATACTGAGTACCCACTCACCCATATGTTTTGATGATTATCCGAAAACAAGACATAACTGGTCATTACATGAAAATCAGTGTACTTCATAAACTTTATTTGAACATTTAATTCTTGGGCATTGTCTTGTTTTTAACTCAAACAAAAATAAATATGATGCTTTGAAAATATATAAAAAAATTAATCTGTATATACCTAAAGAATAAACCTGCCTTATATAGTCGCTTTCAGGCGGAATCCTCGCACCGTCAAACTTTGCAGGGGAGTGAAAAAAACAAAACAGAACGCCAGCTTGTTTGAGTTCCCAGGCACCTCTTCTTTTAAGTTGTATTATACATTATATTGCTATTGCACACTCACGTCAACATAATACTACCTAAAAAAGTACATTCAATCGCTAATTCAATGCTGGCATTGATCTTCAGCAAAGGAGAAGGCTGAAAGGTACACGTGTACATTAACAAACATTGAACTCCCAAAAATTCTGACATTGCACGACAGGCCCGCCTCTTTAGGAAACATAATTAGATCCAATCTACATAGACTGCAAACTGCAGAGTTTATATAAAACTCAAAGGAGCACCAGAGGAGGCCAAGGTGCTGGCGATCAGAGACATCAGTGAGCTGGACAAGTACCAGTGATGACAACTCACTCATGATGGACTTTTAACCTACATCTGAACACACAGAAAATCCCCATAACCAGTGTCATGTGGTGTGCCATGTCAAGGTGAAGTGATGGTGTAAATCTATATTGGCCCTAGGACTATAGGGAGTAAAACGCCTAATGTGCAATTCCATATTTTAAACGCTAGATGTTGACACTAATCATTTGACTACTATACACTCGCCAGCTCGGACAATCCTGTGCAAAGTTTATAAGCATAGAACCTAATAAAATAAACATACCAAAGTCAATGCCCTTATTATATTATTTGTTTGATGCCTATGCAAGTGTTTTTCACTTATTCCCCTAATTAGTAATTAGTCCCCAGTGACATAAGCACAGAAGTGCTACAGGTCTAGTCTACATGTTGAGATAGAAACAGTAAATATTGCTTAGAAACTGCTTTGTGTATCAGATAACCCATGTGCATTTGCTCTCAAAGGATGCTACATGTGATGTGAAAGGAAGTAAACAAGAACCAACCTGTTGTCTACATAGGAGAGAATGTTATCCATTATATCGCTTGCTTGGATATACAATATTAAGTATTCAGATTGTTTCATAAAATCATGTATTTTTTAAATAAGTGTTTTAGATGGTAATAATGTTGGCGTGTGGTCGAGCACCAGTTTGTCACAAACGTGCTGACAGTTATTCACGTTCGAGTACCGTGTTTGTCACAAACATGTTGACTGTTATTCACTTGGGAAACGATGTACATGTTGTTCCTTAGATAATGAGGGGTTTGCTGAAGTTAGTCTATAATTAAGTGAGTCAAAAAAAGGACCTGTTTACAAAGAATGATCAAACCAACACAGACTTTTGGGAAGATGATGGAGAAACACTGGCTGATTACCTCATCAAACCCGCTAAGAAAAACAACTTCGACGCATGTGTGGTTAGCTGAAGAGACAACGCCTAAACTATGTTTTTCTAATTTGACGCATGCGTGGTTTGCTGAAGAGACAAGCCTAAACTATGTTTTTAGCACATGCACATTTAATGAAGAGCCTCCCAAAAACCAATGTAAGAGCCTCCCAAAAACCAGAGACTATAAAAGAGGGTGCCACAAAGGCTCCACGCCTTTTTCTTTCCCCCTGCTGCGGTTACAAGGAGATGCTTCGACGAGGAGAAATTTTTCTTGGGATAATTTTCAAACTCCCAAGCAAGAAGGATTATTTCTCCTCATTTTTGGACATAACCAAAATACTGCTTCAATAAGGTATCGGAACAGAATTCACTTTATATCGCGCGCTTAGGAAATTGGGCAGTCGAGCATTCTTACTTCCCAATAGTTCCTTATTTTAATCAGGTTTGGGGCAATTAAGACTTGATCACTCTTGAGAGCTCACTTAAATTAAGACTACTATTTAATCATTTTTATTCCCTTTGCCGATTATCATTATTATTTCTTGTTTTATCCAATGTTATACTTGCCTTTAACGGTAATTTGTGATTTTACATTTCATCCTATACTATTAAGGAAATCATCATTATTACTTTTATGACTGATTTAAACTCATATCATGTAATAAAACTTAGAATCATCCAATTTTCTTGCTTATTGACTGTATTCTACTTTTAAGGAATTGACGGCTGATAAGGGATTATTGTTTGATTATTTACATTATTAAATTAAATTTCATAAACTTATTTTAATACTATTGATGTCATTTTACTGATTTAATTTATTTACACCACGTAACCTTTGTTGAATGAACGGCTAAGACCTTAATGATAAAAGGTCTCATTACCATTCTATGAAATTAGTTAAATAGCTTACTACGGCTAGATTTAAAACAAATCTGTACGGTTTTAACAAAGACTTTTAAACTTCCTAGGTCAATAACAAATGCAACGATTGAAAATGAGTAGGAAGCTGCCGTAAAAGTATAGTAGTCATGTTAGTAATTCTTAATTGTGTTACTCATTAAGAATAATTAAATGACTGAGAATCGGATTGGCTATACAAATCTAAAGGCAGTTAGCAACCTAGGCGAATTCCTCTCGACACCGGCTAGAAAACTCTCTCGTTCCCTCGTGCATTCGCGTTAGAACGAGCGAGGGTTAAGGGGAAAGTAAGACCCGTTGAATGGCGTAGTCGGTCAGGATTTTTCCCGATAGTCCTGCGGGTAAGCGGAATCTGACACCAGTTTGTACTAGGGCTGCACGATATTGGAAAAAAAAAAATTGTGACATTGCGATTTTTGGGGGTTTTGCGATATATATTGAGATATTAAAAATAGAAGAATTTTCACCAGATGACTTGAATAGATTTGTTTGGGAATAATTTGGTTAACTCACCATGACATCATTGTATTCATATAATATCGTTTAATCCAGACTAAGGATTGCTGTAAAAAAAGGGATCACGGAGGCCATGGCTCTGTACCATAATAGATTTAACATTGTATTTCACACTTCAATGTAAACAGCAGCAAAACATTAAACATTTTAAACAAAAAAATAAATAAAAGAGCAGGTGCACTAGTCCCTTGAGTCATTTAAAAAAATAGAAAATAAAAAAACCTCTAAAGCAGAAGCAGAGTTATAAACATCTTTAAACTAAACCATAACATATTTAAAAATTAAAAAGCAGGTGTACTAGCGCCTGAGTTGATTACAAAAATATAACATTAAGATAAAAAACCTTTGTGAAACTGCAGCAAAGTTGTAAACAAATTAGAACAAAAATATTAAAAATTAAAGTGCGGGTGCATTAGTCTGAGTTGTTCACAAAAATATAACAATAACTAATACGGTCTGTAAAACATGTTGCATCCGTGATTTTTCGGTGCCTTTGGATTTCTTATAAGGAGTTATGCTGGCAAAGGCGTCTAATTGTTTTTTGAGTAGATGAAGTTTCACCTCGGGTCCCACTTCTTAGTTTGAACTGGTCAGACAGGGGCTTGTGATGGCGATTGCAGCAACAACGGTGAGACACTGCTGGCAAAGGATGATTTTTTGTTCTGAATCTTCCTTTTTATAGCCGAAATACTTTCATATTTCGGATGTTGACTTTCTTTTGGGGACTAAATCCACTGCCGCTTCTGCCGCCGTCTCCTCCCCCATGTGTGAGCAGACAGCAGCAGCTGTGAGGATGGCGGGGGAGGGGCGATTGATTGGCAAGTGGGGGGGTGGTGGGGTGCGAGACAGGCCAGGCTGTGTAAGAGCACGGAGTAGCTTGCTGCTTTTATGAAGCAAAATAAAAGTTTGCGTGTAATAATAATTATAATAAGGTTTGGGCATCGTTTGAATTTGATCTGTAGGCCTGCTCTGCTTTGATTATGACATTTTTTATCGACCAGGTTCCCAGAACTACACGGCAGATTGTCTATCACGTCTTCCCTTGCCTGCGACGTCCGACTCTGTTCCAGATGCAGAACCTGAGATGGTAGCACAGATTTGTGATGCCCTGACCTCCCTTCCGGTGGCAGAGTTCGAGTCCGCTTGCTCCCCTGACCTTGGAATGAAACTGTTATCAACTGGCTCCAGGTGTATTGTGCAACGGCACATGCTACAACTTCCACCTCACCATATGAGCTTCATTACGGAAGGAAAATATTAACCAAACTGGATATTATTCCCTTGCCGCTGCCACGTCTTCACTGGACGTTTCTGCTCACCTTGCAGTTCAGAGACTCCAGGCTAAAATGAAATCTTACACTGATGCTACACGTGATGCACGCACGCCTTGTTTTCGACCAGGAGAGAGAGTGACAATAAGGAAGCCTCATCACTAAAGCTCACTCCAGATTCACTTTGCCTGCAACTGTAAAGAAGAGAATAGGACCAAACACCTTCCTACTGAGAGATGGGATGATTTGGAATGCCTCCCATCTGGCTCACATTCCTCCAGTGACTGGACAGTGACACAACTAACCCGTTACACACTCAATGCATGTTCGTTTTATCTTTCAAGAAGGTATTCAATGTAAATAAAGACTCACACCAGTGGATTGAATTTTCTCACCAGGTTTCTTTACCATCTCTGAAGTTCAGGAATCATACAATATTCAGATCTGGGTAGCTTTTCCATCCTCGCGGATGCTCTCACCCGAGACGGGCGAGGGCAGAAAAGGGGCGCGGTCTAACATGCAGCCCTGGGTTGGTCTCCTCCCTGGCTGGCCCTGCCTATGGGGCTGATCTTCACCAGCAGGTCCGGTGCTCGGATCAGGACACGCTGACTTTGAACTGATTATGCGATGTGTAATTCCCAATTTGGTTTTTGGTTAACCTGTTGGCTAATATAAAGCCATTCATAAAGATTCAGACCTTTCATGTGCCTTATATATTTGCATTATTCTCAATATTCCATGATACTGCTACACTAGTATATTTTGTTAATTGTTTAACTTGGCAGAAGTACAGCCTTACCTTGAACGAAAAAATGAAAGGCTTAAATTTTGTTTTCTACTAGCTTCCACTTAAAAGTATTTTCTTTAAAGAGAGAGGAGATGTTGTGTTCCCAGAATATAACAGTAGACGGCACTATTGGCATGCAGATGCCTGGAAAAGAGAGACGCGATGAAGCGGAGTTATACGATGGCGACCTGAGTTAAGCTTACGTGAAGGATTTGATTTTGAACCATTGTTGTACTGTTAATAGCCTGCAAGTAAATACAACTTATTTTGGCTATACTGGCCTTGTTATTTGAGTCCCGACACCACACTACTGAACACGAATTGATTGGCTAACCTTGTCTGCTTTAGAAAGAAAATATATATGATAAACACAAAGCTGCGTTTTAAGGGCAAGCAAGTAAAGTCTATCTAATCCAAGCAGTCTATGTAACCATATGATGTATCTGTATTTACAGTATTTATGTATATGCTGGGCGGCACGGTGATCGACTGGTTAGCACGTCCGCCTCACAGTTCAGAGGTCGTGGGTTCGATCCCGGCCTCGGCCTCCCTGTGTGGAGTTTGCATGTTCTCCCCGTGCCTGCGTGGGTTTTCTCCGGTACAAATACAAAAAGAATGTACAAACAGAATGCAATACAGAAAGTACAACTGGGCTACACGTAGATACACAAAAAATAACTAAATCGAAAGTGCAGATTTGAACGTTTTTAACATCGTTTTATCCAGAAAATTCGCTTTCGGTTCAAAATCGCTTAATCAAGCAGCCCGAGCAGAAAGTAATCGGATTTTCACAAAAAAGCGTCTTTTTTTTCCAAAATAGGTAATTTGAGTGAAACAACCCATGTTATACTGCTGATTACAAAAACAATGGAATATGGTAGAAACATGCTTTTTTGTGTGATAAAAGAAGGGTCTGATCTTCCATTTGGTGGTTTCAGTGTTTATATAAAACACAATATTCTGTGAGCCTTGAATGATCAGTCAGAATGCTCTAATTTGGCTGGCACTCAATAGGTTCTCTTTTTTTAAAATGGCTGGCATTGAAAGAGTTAATTAGGACTCGAAAAGCGACCACTGCGAGGTTGCTCTTGTGTTTGTAGAAATATATCATTATTATTATTATTATTATTAAGGCCTGAGTAGCGAGCGAGTAGGTCCCTACTGTTTTATAAAAATAATGATAATAATAAGCGGATTGGATCATTTTTATTATTATTATTATTAGGGCCAGAATAGAGACTGCTGCAAGGTCCACAATGGTTTTGTTGTAATTATTAGGGCATTGGGTCGACTGGTTAGCACGTCTGCCTCACAGTTTAATGGTCGTGGGTCCGCCTCCCCGTGTGGAGTTTGCATGTTCTCCCCGTGCCTGCGTGGGTTTTCTCCAGGAACTCCGGTTTCCTCCCACATTCCAAAAACATGCATGGTAGGTTGATTGGACACTGTAAATTGCCCCTAGGTGTGATTGTGAGTGTGGATGTTTGTTTGTCTCTGTGTGCCCTACGATTGGCTGGCAACCAATTCAGGGTGTCCCCCGCCTACTGCCCGAAGATAGCTCGGATAGGCTCCAGCACGCCCCGCGACCCTTGTGAGGATAAGCGGTATAGATAATGAAGCGGTATAGATAATGAATGGATGGATGTATATGCTGCAGCTGCGTATGCTGTAAGCTAATTATTAGCTGGATATGTGCATTTGTGTGTTGAACCTGTTGGCTCAATATTGCCCATAGACGTACTTAGCCGATTCTGACTTTTGGGTCATAAACTGCATCGCGTCAGTTCGATGGCTAGATGTCGGCCGAATGAGCCAGCCGGGCCGGCCCGGGCAGGATCACCAACCCCGTGAAGGGCGACTGCTGCTACCGCTGTCCCAGCGGCCGCTGTGGAAATCCGTGGGAGGGGCCAGGCGCACGCCCAGAATCGCCGCCGCGCACCACGCTTGCCGGCCGTTACAAAGCGAGCGGAGGGGCTGACCGAAAAGACCATGGCAGCTCGAGTGGTGGTGAGCTTCCGTGCTATTGCGACACAGTTTCGGTGGCAGGAGCTTGGGGGCACACACTCTTCTTTTTTTTTTTTTTTTTGTTCGTAGCTCTTCCGCGCGGCTAACTAGGGATCGAAACTTAACCGACATTCTAAAATCTGAACGGTTCCGGGAGAACCGGAATTATGGACACGGTTCCAATCGATGCCCAATTCTTGGTGCCCAACCCTAATAATAATAAATCTTTATTTGACAGCGACAATGCAGTCAAACATAGATACAAGCTTGCCGCTGATGTGATGCATATAGAGGTAATAGCTAATGCGAATTTTCAACTCCGATACCCAGTTGGGCTCTTCCACAACATTGCAGTCAAATATAAAACATAAAATTTTCTTGCAGTCTGTTCGATAAAAAAACATTTTGAAAACTGAAAAAATTACATTAGGTATATTTTCTATATTCGAAATTTAGCAAAATTCTCGTCCTCGCGGACTCAATCTCGTGAGACATCTCGTCTCGTGGGATTTTGTCTCGTCGCATCCCTTATATATATATATATATATATATCTATATATATATCTATATATATCTATATATATATCTATATATATCTATATATATATATATATATATATATATATATATATAGATATATATATATATATAGATAGATAAAAGGCGGACGTGAGTGAGGACACCATGTGGACGATAAAGGGAGAAGGGTGGGCGTGTATATGCATTCATTGTGCATAACAACATTGAGAATGGCACCCACGAAGAGACACGCCTACAAAGCACAGTTCAAACTGCAAGCTATAAGCTAGGGAGAGGGAGAGAAGGAGAGAGAGAAGAGAGAGGGAGAGAGAGAGAGCAAAAACGCTTGCAGAAGAAATGAAAATTGAACATTGCTTTGGACCAACTCGGTTGGCATTTATTCGAACATGCATCTTATCCGCGTCAATAGCCTGTTACACATTTGGCTTCCACTCGCTCAACAGTGAGTGATTGCCCTCTATTTGCGTAACTGATAACAACAACAACATATCACATAGTTAAACATCCCGGCAAGGACCAATATGGCACAGCAGCGTCCGGCAGATTACAAGGAAAAGCTGGCCATCTTCCGCTGCTACTGTAGTAAAAAGATTGCCGACAAACGCATCTGGGCCAACCACATCACCAACATGGACGAGGTGCTCACGTACGACATCCCGGTGAACCACACTGTGGAGAAGAAGGCGACCAGCACAGTAGCGATACCACAATGGAGCACGAGAAGTCGGCTTTAATTTGAGAAAGGATTATTTTCTAAAGCCGTCAAAGCTTAGGAGGTTATATCTTTTGAGAATTACAGTTTTCGATAACTTTCAAGGTTTGATTATACAGGGAACAAATGGATTTGGTGGCAGTGTGAACGACTTGAGCCCAAATTGTCGTGCAGGATGAGACGTCAGAAAAAAATCATAGCATGCATGTACATTAGGGCCGCCTGGCTGGGTGTGTAATGTCTGTGTGAAAACATACATACATTCATTCATACATTCATTTTTTTAATAGAAAAATGCGACACCGTTTTTGAATGATTAAGCACCAACTGATTTTCACTGATTTTCTGCCTGACCTTGACCACAGATGTAGATATAACATCTGCAGCCGGTTGTGGCATTTTGGCGGGTGCAAACAGAACTGCATCTACTACTTTTTTTTCTATTATTAAGCAACAAAATGCTTTGTGTCAACCACCAGCCCGGTCTGCCAATCCAGAGGCACTGTCCCTGATGTCCACACAATGTTGTAGAGGCGTGTCAACCAGGTCAGCCTCACAACATCCAGAGGCTTTAGGAACTCCGGGCGGATTTCATCCACCCCTGGGGTTTTTCCACCAAGAAGCTTTTTAACCACCTTGGTTACTTCAACCCCAGAGATAGGCGAGCCCACCTCGGAGTGTCCCGGCTCTGCTTCCTCAATGGAAGGTATGTCGGTGGAATTGAGGTCTTCAAGTATTCTCCCCACCGACTCACAACATCCAGAGTCGAAGTCAGCAGCATCCCATCTCCACTATGTGTTAATGGTGCATTGCTTCCCCCTTCTGAGATGCTGGATGGTGGACCAGAAGTTCCTCAAAGCCGTCAGGAAGTCATTTTCCATGGCTTCGCCAAACTCCTCCCACGCCCGGGTTTTTACCTCAGTGACTGCCGAAGGCCCGTTGGTATCTGTCAGCTTCCTCCGGGGTCCCACAGGCCAAAAAGGCCAGAAGGGACTCTTTCTTCAAATTGACAGCATCCCTTACCAGCGGATTCGTGGATATGCCACAACAACAGGCACCGACCACTTTACGGCCACAGCGCTGATCGGCCACCTCAACAACGGAGGCACGAAACACTGTCCACTCTGACTCAATGACCCATCTCCCCAGGTACATGGGCAAAGTTCTGCAGGAGGTGGGAGCTGGAACTCTTTCTGACAGGGGATTCTGACAGACGTTCCCAGCAAACCCTCACAATACGTCTGTTTTAAAATAAAGAAAAATTATGAATATGGCCGGAGGTTCGAGGCCGGAAGGATACCCAGGTCAAGGGTGGAGGCCGGACCGGCAAAAAAGGGTCAAGTGCCCAGCTCTGGATTTCATTTTATCATCAGTTTTGGACATATTTTCTCACAGGACGGTCCCAGTACACATACATGTCAAGGGATCTTTATAAAAAGAGTATTTGATTTTCACTGACCCCTTTAAATTATACCATGGACCAGTAAATGACCACAAACCCCTGGTTGAGAAGACACCTGGGAACTGTTTTAATTTGGGGAAAAAGTTGCACGATTAAAGTAAAAAGCTACCTTTTAATCACATCACGATCATCATATGAAATCCATTGCGCTAAATAATAAATTCTGCCATAGTCCAAATGTTTCTGCACCTAAATATATATATGACCAACATGCACAGAGCACACTTACCTATGGTTCTGATCCATCTCCAGTAAAGCAGATAAAGCTGAAGTTCCTTTTTTGCCTTGGAGTGGCACCATTGGTTCAGAAGGATATGAAGAGAGAGAATTTATGGCCTTCAAGGGAGTGCCTTTCTGCAGTGTAAAAATATGAATAAAGACACATATGTTAAGTTCAGTTCAGCTCAAACGCAGTGATTTTTTTCCGCAATGTTTTTTTTTTTTTGGGGGCGGGGAAAATTTTATTTTCCGGACAATAAACCGCGACTTTTTTCCTAGATTTTGAGCCATGCGGCTTATAGTCCATTCTGTGGATTTTTCTTCAACCGCTCGGGACGCTCTAACCGGAATGACAGTACAATTCGATACAATACATTTCCCGTTAACTGGATGTGACTGCAGGTGGAGGAGTTCAACAGGCGCCATAGACTAGGTTATTGCATTAGGTGCTGTAATGCTTTGATTTTATGTTTTCCTTGAGGTGCATGAAGTGCACATGAATGCGAGTGCGCTACGCTCGCGGGACCGGCGTCCGTGCGCAATGCTCGCGTCCAGCGAGCGAGCGCCGTAACTTTGCTCAAATAAATAACCACTCGACTCAGTACAACTCTTACAATTAAATTATATTATGCATAATAACCCTATTAAAAACCCGTGGTTGGAGCCATGGTGTACAAGTAGACGAGTTCTTGTCTTTGACATGCTAGCAGTAGTTAGCCTTATCCGACACCGGCATCGCACTCAAGGTAAAATCAAGCAAGTAAAATATGAATGGACTATGGCAATAATGAGTCCGCTAAAAAGATAAAGTAGTCCTAAGACGGTAGGTCAACGATGATGTATGCACTGCAATAGCGCATTCGTTCGCTTACATTGGATGAACATTGAATGAAGGCTAATATATGTGTCAACAACTGCTTTGGGGTAGACCTAATTCAAATACGCATTTACAATGCACTGATGGAGGACAAACTGCACATTACACTACATAACGATGTACAAAAAACAGTTGACTGTTATTTAAAGGTAAGGTTTAAAACAAAATCAATAATTATCAATATTGACTGATATGAAATACTTAGATTGACAGTTTTTCAAACATTTCTCAGCCCTTCTAAGCACATTTTCTTTAAAATTGAGTTTATTTAATCTTTATATCGACAGGTTTATTTTACTCTTTCATAGTTACATTGACCTCTTATTAAACGTTAAGTATTATGTTAAAATAAAATAACCTAAATGTATTTTTCTTCGGGTCATTATTTTTAATAGTTTAAAAAAAGAAAAAAAATTCTATATTTATCGATATCGACCAATATGAAACACTTATATCGTGATATACTTTTCAGTCATATCGCCCAGCCCTACTTTCAGATTTATTCAACATTGATTAGTAGTTGTTTTACATTACAGTTACATTTTGTAACATTTTCGGCAAAGAGATGCATTTGGGCCTTTTAAGCCAACCATATAAGGATGTGGAAAATTAGTTTGACACCCCTGCTATGCTAACTAAAGCCCCAAAACAGAGCTAATGTGAAGTTAGAGCATTGAACCAGGACAATAGACTCCCAAAAACTAACCATATTTTTTCCCCACAGATACTCACTCTGATTATCCTGTCGGAACGGTGACGTCGGCGAATGCGGTTGACACCCTCAAGAAAGCGAATGAATCCATCCAGTAGGACCCAGTCACCAGTACCACCCATTGCTGTATTTGATCCATCGCCATAAACATCCCAGTGCCCATCTCCATCAGCCACACGCCGAGCTCCTCCAGCTGGAAGCAAGAGGAACCTTGTCCTCCAGAACTTAAGAGAGTCGATCAAACTGACAAAGGCAGAGGAAAGTTAATACTCAGGTTAAGATGATGCTCACATCCAGAGTTAGAGATTCTAATATTATAATCAAATTAATGACAACTAATTCTCCCAAATGTTTGCCAATTTAAATGATCCCAAAGCGTCTGTCACAAGCTGTTTAAATTGAACAACTTAAGGGCATCTTTGGATTGTCCACTGTAAATTCTTGTTTTTTGATGGATGAAATTTGAATAGGAGCAATTATACATTGTCACATTACAACCAGAAATATGAGTGAATTTAAGAATAATAAGAAGGCCTTTATTGATCCCACAGTGGGGAAATTTGCATCGTTACATCAGCAAAGATCACACAGCGTCGCTGTGTAGCAGTTAATGTATAACATTAACAGCAAACAATCAGAATCAAAAACCAATGTAAATATACGCAGTAATCATGTGTATATACATGTATATACACACCATACATCTACAAACGAAGTATGAAGAAACACTTATTTAGCCTGTACATAGTATAGAGGAAAAAATACTTTAAGTGACAGTGCTGCAGTGAAATATAAGGAACAGCATTGGATAAGAGTAAAAATACAGTATTGGCGAATGTTAAGTATTGCACAATATAAGATCAGGTGCAGGACTGCACAATTGCACTAATGTCAGCCACATATAGAGACGACCCGATGTTCTTGTTAAACAGTCTGACAGCAGCAGGCAAGAAGGAGCAGCGGCATCTCTCCTTTGCACGGCGAGGGTGTAACAATCTGTCACTGAAGGAGCTGTGGAGTGCCTGGAGGGGGTGGTCCGGGTTGTCCAGCATTGATGACAGATTGGCCAACATCCTCCTGTCCCCCACCGAGTCCACAGGGTCCAGGGAGCAGCCCAGGACCTCCTGACCAGTTTGTCCAGCCGCTTCTTGTCCCGGGCCGAGACGCCGCCTGCCCAGGTGACCACTCCCTGGAAGATGACCAATGCAACCACCGAGTCATAAAAGTTCCTGAGGAGTGTCTCCTGAACCCCAAAAGACCTCAGTCTCCTGAGTAGGAAGAGTCTGCTCTGACTCTTCCTATAGAGGGCGTCTGTGTTGTCGCACCAGTCCAGTTTATTGTTCAGATGAACACCCAGGTACTTGTAAGTTGAGACTCTCTCAACATCTGATCCCCGGATATTGACTGGTGCAGGTGAAGAGTGTTGGCGCCTACAGAAAACCACCACCATCTCTTTAGATTTCCCTGCATTGATCAGGAGGCGGTTCAGCAGGTACCAGTCCACAAAACCCTGAGTAAGTTCTCTGTACTCCCGATCGTCTCCGTCTGTGATAAGGCCGACAATCGCAGAGTCGTCAGAGAACTTCTGCAGGTGACAGGTAGGGGTGTTGTAGTTGAAGTCCGAAGTGTAGAGGGTGAACAGGAAGGGAACCAAGACAGTTATCTGCGGCCCCCCGTACTGCAGAGGAGCACGTCAGACACACAGTCCTGTGTCCTCACATACTGTGGCCGGTTTGTGAGGTAATCCTGGATCCACGTGGTGAGGTGGTGGGCCACTCCCGCCCGCTCCAGCATGTCTCCCGATAGGGTGGGCTGGATGGGGTTGAAAGCACTGGAGAAATCAAAGAACATGATCCTCACAGTGCTCCCCGCCTACTCCAGGTGGGAGAGTGAAGTGTGGAGGAGGTAGATGATGGCATCATCCACAGTGATACCAGGCTGGTATGCAAACTGTAGTGGGTCCATTGAGGAGCTCACCAGGGGGCACAGGTGGACGAGGACCAGTCTCTCCAGGGTCTTCATCAGGTGAGACATCAGCGCCACTGGTCTGAAGCTGTTGAGCCCCTTCAGGTGGGGGGTCTTTGGTACCGAGACCAGGCAGGATGTTTTCCACATCTGGGGGACTCTGCCCAGCTTTAGGCTCAGGTTGAACATGTTCTGGACAATTCCACACAGCTGGTATGCGCAGGAGGTGGGGGCTGATGCCATCTGGAACCGCTGCCTTCCTCGCCTTCATCTTCTTCAGCTGGTTCTTCACCTGAGATGTTGTGAAGGCCAAGGCTGGGCAGGAGGGAGTGGTGGCTGTCAGGTGTAGCTGGGATCTGGACACTGTGGGGAAAAGAGGGGAGGGGGTGACACTCACAGCAGGGGGAGTAGGTGGAGGTTGCAGCAGGAGAGACTGAGAGGGGGCAGGCATTTGATCGAACCTATTGAAAAAGAGGTTCAGCTCATTTGCCCACAGCAGGTCCCCCCCGAGCCCAGGTCTTGGGTTGTCCGTGGCCTGACATGGTCATCAGGCCCCTCCAGACTCCCCTGGCGTTATTCTGCAGCAGCTGCTCCTCCATCCTCTTCCTGTAGGACCTTTTCCCCTCTCTGATCCTCCTCCTCAGTTGGCGCTGCACAATCTTCCGCTCCTTGTTGTTCCCCGACGCAAAAGCCCTCTTCTCCTCCTTCAGGAGAGCTTTAATGTCAGGTGTGATCCAGGGTTTGTTGTTTGAGAAACACCTTACTGTCCTAGTGGGTATGGTGTTCTCCATGCAGAAATCTATATAGTCTGTAACAGTGTCCGTTAGACTATTCATGTCTTACCCATGAGCGTCGCTGAATACTTCCCCCAGAGTTGTGCTGAAACAGTCCTCTCCAGACCATCACTGAACCGTGCGGGTCACAGCTGGCTGCCTGCGGACCAGAGGTTTGTACACAGGCTGGAGAGCCACCAGGTTGTGATCAGCTTTGCCCAGCAGGGGGAGGGGCAGTGAAGTGTATGCCTCCTTGGTGTTGGCATAGAAAAGGTCCAGTGTTTTATTGTCTCTAGTGTGGCAGGTGACACACTGTGTGAATGAAGGCACAGAGGAGGAAGGAGAGGCATGATTGAAGTCACCAGAGATGAGTAGCAGGGCATTTGGGTGCTGTGGTTGTAGCCTGCTCACAGCTGCAGTCAAGACATCACAGGCTGTAACACTGTTGGCAGCACTGTTTAGATCACATGACTAAACTCTAGCGGGATATAATATGGTCTCATGCAGACAGCTAGCAGCTCAATGGACCTACTGCAGAGCTGCTCCTTAATCGTGATGTGCCCAGGATTACACCATCTATCGTTCACAAACACAGCCAGCCCTCCTCCTTTTCTCTTACAACTCTGAGACGTCCTCTCCGCGTGTAGGATTTGGAAGCCGTCCAATTCTACGACCGTGTCCGGCGTTAGCGCTGTGAGCCATGACTCCGTGAATAGCATCAGGCTAGCCTCTCGGAAGTCCCTCTCATGCCGGGTTAGCGCCGTTATCTCATCCATCTTGTTGGGGAGAGATCTAACGTTCCCCATGATAACAGACGGGAGGACGGGATGGTATCGTCTCCTCCTTGCCCAGCGTTTAACCCCCACACGAGATCCCCGTCTCTTCCCCCTCAGCTCGTGGGGGATATCGGGTCTCGCTCCGGGAGCCGGCCAGGGTTAGCACGGAGTGCTAACAACTAATCCCGGCTGTAAACAATAGAGCCGCGGCTCCCCGCCAAGTCTCCGGACACGATCGCGCAAAAAATAGCCACCAGCAGCAGCAAAAATACTGCAAGTTGGATGTCCATTGCTGCGTAAGGTTACGAACATCCACTATGTGAAAATGGTATGAGGTAGAATAATAATAAGGTACGAAAACACACGAAAAGGCTCACCGGTGAGCCGGAGCTGCTGTTCAATCGCGTGGCGCCGGAAGTGATATGATTTATTTATCATTATTCATTTATAAATTATCCCAATTTATTGGGATTTCATGTGATAGACCAAGACAAAGTGAGGCATCATTTTCTAGTGAAAAGGAAATGGATTTCATGTGCATACAAATGGAAAAAATGTAAATCATCTAAAAAGTCTTAGTCGTTTTAATGTATTATTTCCATAACATACAATATACTATACACAATGCACTAGGGCTGCACGATATTGGAAAAACATGCGGTATGTGATATGGATCCAAATATGGCTCCACAACCATGCATGTCTGTCTTTGTCCTCACCCCACTTCCAAACAAGCTACAGAAAGACCCAGGAATTAGAAAAGTCCCACTCTTCCATTCAGAGTCTGGAGCCCCCACTTTCCAAGGGAACCGCAACGACAGGACATCTTTCTCATTTTTATGCATAGATCTGTTCTGTCCTTTCCCCTGAACATATGCCAGTAACCAAGTTAACATGTCTTCCACAGACATTGAAAGACACCTGATTGACACCCTCTTTGATGAGTTACACCACGACAATACCCAAAAGCTTTTGGTTTTCCTTACGTACAAAAGATTTGTCACATTCCAAGAGAGGACAAGCACTGGCTGAAGGAGTCTAACTTTCCCCTTGGAAGCCAGGTTGAAGCAAGAGCATGTGCGAATAGACCCGACCCAACCCCCAGACCCAAAGTATCCCCTGCCTAACAATGCGTGGAGTAAGGGAAATGCCTAGTGGTGAGCATGGAGTTGAACTTCACCATGTTGGAACTCAGTTTTCAGGTGTTTAAGTCAAGACCATGAACACTGCTATGGTTATTACTTGTTTCATGGATATACAAGAAATATCAGAATGGTCTTCTCCATGTGATCTGTTGAGTGGAATGTTGCTGCTAATATGATAAGTTTGGGATAAAATTATTGTTGAAGCCATAATGTCCATTATCCATATTAAAAGGCAAAGACTTTTAATCAAATAGGAAAATTAGACTTTTTCTTCCCAAAATCTGCCTGCGAAAATCAGACAAAGGAATGGGAAGTCTTACTTGAACATGATATGAAATTAATCTCTATGAATATGCATGTTTTAACTCTATAAAGGGGTGACCCGTTACCCCTCCTTTTGTGCTTTTTGGGCTTTTGCGTTTTTGGCTTTTTGCTTTGGTCTCTTCAGCTTCTCTTGCTTCTCTTCAGCTCATTAAGGCGCATGCTCAAGTTTTTTATTCCTAAAACTCTGCTTGGCACCCATTTTGAAAAATGACTGCCCGTATATTTGTCCTCCCTCCTCGTGCCACATTCAACACTGATCAAACCGGTGTTGTAGGTGGCTTTCTCAAATTTTTCATTTTTCTGTTCAGGAGCCTTACCATCACTTGGAAGCCCGCTCCCACAGGACAGCGCTGAGACAGGTCGAGAACTCTGTTCTTCCAAAGAAAACGCTTTCTAAGCGCTCTGTAGCTAGCTTTCCAGACGTGCTGTGGTACTTTGTGAAATAAGGTCCACCTGACGTGATCTCCAGAGGCTACAGTCCTCTGAACAAGGGAAAACCACTGGGTCTCAACTTCGCTGGTTATTAATTTCCCTTAGTTTTACCTTTTTCCAGAACATGTACTGTGAACCTTCCTTGCAATACAGTGAGGCTTACTGATATACAGTGAGCTTTCCCACAATATTGTAATAAATATCAAACTGCAACATCAACTCCATAAAACCAAACTGTGAGCTTTTGTTACAACAGGTTTGCCTGATTAAAATATAATTTTGGCTCACGATAGAGTTGTTGGAAATAAAATTGGCCGGGCCGCCAAACTAAGTTGCCGACCTGGTATATAAGAATGCCTTTATTGATCCCACAGTGGGGAAATTTTCATTGTTACAGTAGCAAAGATATAGGTCACACAGGGGCGGCGGCATAATGTGGCCATTAATGTATAACATTGACGGCAAATCAAAATAAAATACATTTTCACTTTAGGTTGTAACCAAAAAAAGGATGGTGTATGAATATTTCTGCAAGCCACTGTCTATTTTTGATACATAGATGAAATATACCTGAAGTCCTCAGAGCCTGCAGAGCAGATATACTGGTCCAAGTAATTCCATTTATATTCCTCTGTTTTTTCATGGCCAAACTCCACCCAACAGGAGACAAACTGTGCATCCACATGTGGAGGACACAGGCTGTAGCTGTACTGGATATGACGTGACTCATATGGGTATCTAAAACACAGTCAGTGCTATTGTGCCATTTTTTCAAATATAGGCTGATTGTGTGATATACTGTACAGTATTTGATAGTGAACTTACTTTGGTAAGTATCGGGTAACAGTGAGAATCTTGTCTTTGAGGCAAACTTTATGGAAGGTTCTACCCATACTGAGCCAATAAACAGTCTCTTCTTCCTCTCCTCGACGCATTGATATCAGACCTGGTAAAAAAAAATACATGGAAAAAAAGCAGTCAACTTTTTCATGACAAATAAAACATTACTTAGAAGACAAATGAGCACTCAATCATTACAGTTACATGCACACTATTATTTTATTCTGTTCCAACTGCGGTTCAGACAACCGTGCCAGGCATTGAAAATGGATGTTCACAAAAAAGGTTACACTCCTCACAAAAAGTTAGGGATATTTGGCTTTTAGGTGAAATTTCAGGAACAGCCAACAATGCACTCAAACCTTTACAGGCTAACTTAATGTGACCTTCTCTAAGCTTTTAGATGCACATGTCCAACTGTCAAATGTTTCAGTAGTTTTAACACAAGTTGCTGTTCTCTAATGATGAACTAATTCACGGTCTCTTGGCGGTCCGATCCCCGGCTACAGAAACGAGCTCTTGAGACATGGAATGTCACCTCTCTGGCAGGGAAGGAGCCCGAGCTGGTGTGTGAGGCTTAGAAGTTCCAACTAGATATAGTCAGGCTCACCTCCACAGACAGCTTGGGCTCTGGTACCAGTCCACTCGAGAGGGGTTGGATATTCTTCCACTCTGGAGTTACCCAGGGAGAGAGGTGCCGAGCAGGTGTGGGCATACTTATTGCCCCCCGACTTGGCATTGCGGTTTACCACGGTGGACGAGAGGGTAACCTCCCTCCGCCTTAGGGTGGGGGGATGGGTACTGACTGTTGTTTGTGCCTATGCACCAAACAGCAGTGTAGAGTACCCACCCTTTTTTTGAGTCCTTGGAGGGTGTGCTGGAGAGCCCCCTTCCCCCTGGGGACTCCATCGTTCTGCTGGGGTACTTCAATGCTCACGTGGGAAACGACAGTGAGACCTGGAAGGGCGTGATTGGGAGGAATGGCCTCCCCGATCTGAACCAGAGTGGTGTTTTTTTATTGAACTACTGTGCTCACCATGGATTGTCCATAACGAACACCATGTTCAAGCATAAGGGTGTCCATATGTGCACTTGGCACCAGGACACCCTAGGCCGCAGTTCAATGATCGACTTTGTAGTTGTATCATTGGATTTGCGGCCACATGTTTTGGACACTCGGGTAAAGAGAGTGGTGGAGCTGTCAACTGATCACCACCTGGTGGTGTCTTGGCTCCGATGGTGGGGAAGATGCCGGACCGATCCGGCAGACCCAAACGTATTGTGAGGGTTTGCTGGGAACGTCTGGCAGAATCCCCCGTCAGAAGGAGTTTCAACTCACACCTCGGGCAGAACTTTGTCCATGTCCCGGGGGAGGTGGGGGACATTGCTTCCGAGTGGACCATGTTTTGTGCCTCCATTGTTGAGGTGGCCGATCGGAGCTGTGGCCGCAAGGTGGTCGGTGCCTGTCGTGGCAGCAATCCCAGAACCCGCTGATGGACACCAGTGGTAAGGGATGCTGTCCAGGTGAAGAAGGAGTCCTATCGGGCCTTTTTGGCCTGTGGGACTCCGGAGACAGCTGACAGGTACCGGCTGGCCAAGTGGAATGCAGCTTCGGCGGTTGCTGAGGCAAAAACTCGGATGTGAGAGGAGTTCGGTTAGGCCATGGAAAATTACTTCCGGATGGCTTTGAGGAAATTCTGGTCCACCATCCGGCATTTCAGGAGAGGAAAGCAGTGCACCATTAACCCATTAAGGACAGGAGTGCATAACCGCATTTTTATCACTAGAGCCGGGAGCGCTGTTGGGTCTTTCTACCCTTAAAGCTGAGCGTGTACAGGTCATTTTCTTTTTATTATTTAATTATCGGTCTCTTAACCAATAAAATGCATCAGCATATACACGTGACTGTGTCGTAAGTCCGTGGCGGATGTTCCGGAATCCTTGCGACTTATAATGGCGGTCGACCGTTGATCGTGGGAGCTCTGAAATGAAATGAGAAATGAACGGAAGTCATATAGACCAGTGATTTTCAAACCGTGTGCCGCGGCGCACATAGATATTGTCAGGTGTGCCGTGGAAAATTATCTAATTTGTGTGCCTGTGCGGTCTAGTGCCTGGCAGTATAATCATGTCTTTACTACATTGTAGTACTCTTGGATACCAACAGGTGGCAGCAGCAGCAGGTCGCCAATTGTCTTTGTTTAGAGACAAGCGAATTAGTGATGCATGTTTGTCCAAACAGGCCCATGTTTCACACTGAGTAAGTGTCAATATGAAGCTAAAAAGACATTTAAAAATACTTTTTTCTTTGTGTTTATTTAATTCCTATTCAAGATGTTATAATGTAAGGTCATCTTTCAATGTTAAAAAATGCTTTTATAAATATAACACGTATCTTGTTAAAATAAGCTTTTTTTTTTTTCACAATTTCAGCTGGTGGTGTGCCGCGGAATTTTTTCAATGAACCAGTCGAACGTGATATATAGTTAAGATACATGTTTGTATACAATGACATCTACGTCTTTGTAACAGAAAAGAGGATGGTAATTACCACTCCATTTTTTTTAATTAAAAGTAGTGCTTCTCTTGCACTGACACTTTATTTTTACATCTTCAATTGAAACAGTAAAGATGAATAAAATCAGGCCTGTGTGCAAGCCACATGTCTAAGGTCTTAAATTATTTTTGAATTTTGTTTCTGTCTGCTACAGGGGCTGAGATATTAATTATTTTGTACGTGTTGAATTTGGGAAAACTTAACGTTTTCAAGGGTAATTTCAAAGATGACCTTAGGTTTTGGGGAGCTGTTGAGCCAAGCGCTTTAGGCCTTAATGGGTTAACACTGTGTATAGTGGAGATGGGGTGCTGCTGACCTAGACTCGGGACGTCGTGGGGCAGTGGGGAGAATACTTTGAAGATTCCTCAATTCCTCTGACACACCTTCTACTGAGGAAGCAGAGCCTGAAGACTCCCAGGTGGGATCTCCTATCTCTGAGTTTGAAGTAACCGAGGTAGTTAAAAAGCTCCTCAGTGGCAAAGCCCTGGGGGTGGATGAGATCTGCCCGGAGTTCCTAAAGGCTCTGGATGTTGTCGGGCTGTCATGGTTGACATGCCTCCAACGCGTGGACATCGGGGACATTGCCTCTGGATTGGCAGACCGGGGTGGTGGTCCGCCTTTTAAAGAAAGGAGATCGGAGGGTGTGTTCCAATTACGGAAGAATGACACTCCTCAGCCTCCCTGGTAAGCGAGCGAGCGAGAGCGAGAGAGAGAGGTGAATTAGAGCGAGGTTCGTTAATTTCAATGAAAAGAAGCCTAAAAAGAAGTCTTTCACTGAGTAGGCTGAGATGAAATTTGGCCGCCTCGCGACCACGTCACACGCATGAGGGACGATTAGTGGGCCGGACTAAAATCCACTTCCGGCCTTGCTTAGTCGAGCCCTTTTTTAAAATTTGTCAGCCCCAACCCCCCGCCCCAAAAATGGCCATCCGGCCAGGCCAGAGGGTCCGACCTATCCGACCCTGGGATGGACTGCCCAGCTCTGGCCCTGAGAAACCGGATGATGAATGCCACTCAACTCCTCCAAGTGTCACGTCAGACCATTTGAAACCGTTTATATCATTACATGACGACCTGCAAGGGTACCCTAACACACCACCAGGCACAGGTATCATCGTCTTGCGTGGGCCAAGGAGCATTTACGCTGGACGAGGGACTAGTGGGCCTCAGTGCTGTTCTCTGATGAAAGTCAATTCACGTTGAGCAGAAGTGATGGCCGCCAACCATGTTGGAAACGTCAAGGGGAGCGTTATGTATCAGCCAGTCTTGTCATCAGACAAGCATTTGGTGGTGGCAGTGTTACAGTGTGGGCAGGTGTGTCCAGTCGGTACAGAACTGCCCTATACTTTGTGACATGCACCTACTACTTGAATAACATCATGAATCCAGTCATTGTACCCCTACATGAACAACACAGGCCTAATTTCATCTTCATGGACGACAATGCTCCAGCTCATTGAGATCGCATCATCAGGGAACGGCTGTTAAAGACTGGTGTACCTCAAATGGAATGGCCTGCACTGTCTCCAGAGCTGAATCTGATTGGATCAGCTGAGTCGCTGTGTAGAGGCTCGAAATTCTGCACCCCAGAACTTCAATGACCTGAGGGCTCCTCATCAAGAAGATTGGGATGCCATGCCTCAGCAGACAATAAATTGCCTTGTGAACAGCATGAGATGTCGTTGTCAAGCTGTAATTGATGCTCAAGGGCACATGACGAGTTATTGAGACATTGAAGTTTTTTGTTGTGGTCTACCCACCATTGTTAAAGGGACGGTGTCCATGTTTTCACGAACAAGTTCATTTTATATATTTTTTGATCAGGAAAATGAAAAGGGTTGCCATTTTCTATTGTATCCATTCATTTTGGAGAAATTAGGAAATAAGTGACTCCATGCATCCTTGATAATGAGCACAATGGCCGCGCCCCCTACCGTTCTATCCTTGTTCGGCCGGAGTCACGCGAGAAACCGATTCCAAACTCTTCATTGGAAATCATTGTACTTTTGTTGCTTATAACGTCCTAAAACCAAAATTTATGAGGACATCTCTACTAATGCTCACTTCAACATATCAAAAGGATTAACCTCTCCGTGACTGATTTATATGAGAATGAGGAAATGGAAATCTTCACCTCCACACGCTGGGCGGACAGTAAGGAGCTAATGTTTTTGTGCTAACGCCTTTTGTTTTAACGACTTGAAGCTAGTTGTTGCTATTAGCCGTCCCATTATCCTACCTTTAGCCGGGGAGGGAAGAAGGGGACGTAAAGCTCCGATCTGCCTGCTGCTGTTGCAAGCCGCCGTCTCTCTTCCTCCTGAGACACGAGTTTAGCGTCGCTAAATGTCCGAAATATAAACCAGTCTGGGTTCGTGTGCGCATTCATGCTCTTGTCCGCTTCAGCCTGTGTAAGTGGAGAAGCGATCGCCACAGTATTTTTGACTTTGTGGAGGTGATCATGATGAGATTACGTTTTATGTCAATAAATCCAAACTATTGTGCAGAACACTTTTATACTTTCACAGTTTGAAGTGGACAAGAGTAGTAATGTGCATTTACATTTTGGTAGTGATCGGTCACTGTTTTAGACAACAGAACTGACAAAGCAAGCCATATTAGCAAGCATGCCTTCCTCGTGTGACGTTGACCGCTGAGACCGAAAACATAATATAAGCCACGCCCTTTTTTGGGGCGTGGAAATTTGTCGTAAACCTAATCACAAAAAAAGACCTTAAATCACTAGAGAGTCTTTTGAGGTAGGCATTTTAGTACTAATGTCATTTTTACATGCAAACCTATTATATAAGTGCCAATGTTAATCTCACCCAAATGTCACTTTAACTTGTTTCACTGAATTGTTTGAGATGAGGACATCACCGTGCATCCTTCTACTTAAATGTCCTACTTTCATGACATGATATCACTGTAGCGTCAACTTTTTACATTTTCCATAAATTTTACCTGAAAGCCAAATACCCCTAACATTTTGTGAGTATAGTTAAACACTCCAATTTCTTGAAACTCAATATTAAACTGAAGCTGCGAGCAGCAATAAAGGGCCCTTGCAACCCTGACCAAGTTGGGGTAGTTGCATGTTGGGGTACTTGCACATTGGGGTACTGGCACACAGGAAAATAACCATCTAAAATAAAAGTTTGAAGACGACAGAATAAAATTTCTAGGAAGAGTTTAAGACCTCTAAAAAAGACCAAGTATTTCACACAATTCCAAAATAAAGTCAAAACAGTCGCGTGAGGAGAGGGATTTGGACCCTATTGCGTGACATGGAAGCTGGAGAGTAAAAATTCTTTATCAACGAAAATACAAAGTAACTACAGAGAACTGGACTGAAACAGAGTAAGCATCCTGACTCGAAGGTTTGACGTACTGACATGTCACTGAGTAACTCAATCTTAAAAACTAAGGCCTACATGACATAATAAAGGCCAAAACATAAAAGGACCATTGCAACTGCTACATCAAGTAACAATCAGTCATAAAAACAGGTTCAGGTTTAGGTTTAGCATATGGCTCCAAGAGACTTTTCTCTAGGTCTTGGGCTGTTACATATGTTTCCCAATATTCACAGATCTAGGTGAAACGAAGAACTGGGAATTCTTTGTTAAAAATTTGTTGGGGGCGTTATGGGGCCATTTCCTGAAAATTGCAGAATAAACATCAAAATTATTGATTTTTATGCCAGGTTTGATTTGTGTGCAAGGTTAATGAGTTTTCACCCAGGTTTAGACTCTCAAAAACGTATCCTTTTTTCTTTGTAAACAGTTGCATCACCACAGCAACCAAGTGAGATGAAATATAAAAAACTTTCAATAACTTTTCATCTTAAACATGTTCAGATGAAACACCCAAAGTTTGAAAACGATAGGATAAAATCTCTAGGAGGAGTTCGCTAAAGTATGCCCACTCTTAAAGCCAAAAATGGCACAAATTTTTCAAAATGAAGTCAAAATGACGGACTTGCTGTTAGGTTTAGCCTATGCCTAAAAAAGAACATTTTGTAGGTAAGAATACATTTTCACAGATCAAGATGAACCGTACAACCGGTAACGTACCATTGAAAATTAGTGTAGGGGGCGCTTTTGAGCATTTGTTTTTTAAAAAAAGCACAATAAATCTCTAAAAGTGACTAACATTTATTAAACTAGTAATTTACCTCTGGTGTATAAAGGACTGCTGCCAAGGGAGGTAGCCACAGAGGGTTGTCGTCTCCTCTTGTTAGATTGGACAATGATCTGGTAGCCCTGCATCAACCTCTGACAGACAAATTCTTCAAACACTTGAGTAGC
This sequence comes from Filicampus tigris, assembly GCF_054856515.1. Lineage (NCBI taxonomy): Eukaryota > Metazoa > Chordata > Actinopteri > Syngnathiformes > Syngnathidae > Filicampus > Filicampus tigris. Next base: position 3,152,719 of record NC_141226.1, on the reverse strand, counting down.
ATTTATCCCCGGCGATTCATCTTCTCGCCTAAAAAGAATTAAGTCTTACGATATTGGTCACATAAGATATTCAAACATAAGCTTCATTTACAGTGCAGGTACAAACCTATTTTTAAAAGGTGATTAGGGCTGGACATTTGTGAAAAAATAATGACAATTATTTTGATTGAGATTGAAATCCCGATTAGAAATAAAACTGTTCATTGATTTCAAAACATAGTATTTACTCAACTAATAAAATTCAAATACCAAAACTAACATCATAGCCTCATTCCAGTTCATCCCTGCACAATGAACACTCTATTCTTTTTGTCCAGTACAAACTGACCATGTAATTATCATGTTAAACCCAAGCCTCTTGCATTTTCATTCTGCTACACCTGTACTTTCGATGCATTGAATCTTTGCAAACATTGATGCCATGAATAAGCATATCAATATCTATTATAAATATTTATTTTATATTATGTTGTTTGTTTCTATCTTTATTTTCACACGTTTTGGGATTTACTGGGCTGAACTGGCACCTCTGGAATTGTATTGATTGTTTTTTCATGGTATGTCATGTGGAAATCTGTGTTTGTACGACAAAGGAAAAAAGAAAATCCAAGGATCTTTGCATCCTTGAATTTTGAGGAATGACGGCTACTGTACGTATTTAACTCGTTTTTCACAGATTGGGGAGGATTCGATGCTCATTTATGCTTCGAACGTCAGTGGGATATTACATTGACTTCAACATTAGCGTGAGCAAATTTTTACAAACAAAGCATGTTTTGAATTTAAATATAAAATGTACGTAATTCTTTTTGTTGTACTTTTAGTTTTACATAGGGTTGGGCACCGGGAACCAAGTGGAACCGGGACTAGCACTCCAGTTCTCTCTGAATCGTTCAGATTTTAAAATGTCGGTGCCACATTTTGATTCCTAATTTGTCTCGCGGAGGAAGCCGCCCAAAACAAAGTACCAATAGTGTGCGCGCAGAGCAAACAACAGACACAAGCGAAGTACAATCAATAGGAAATGTGTGTGCGCCGCGCCAGCGAGCAGCAAGTGCCGACAACACACAGACAGCAACGAAGACTACAGGATGTTCGACACAGGTCAAAAGTGTGGCTGCACTTCATAAAAAAAGACCAAGCTGCTCTGTGCAACACGCAAAAAAATTATCTTGTGCAAAGGAGGTAGCACTTATAATGTGATTCAACACCTCCGTTTACATGGGGTAGAATTGTTAGTGTTCGATGTTTGACTCTTTGCGTCAACCTACCGGTGTTATGAAAATCCTTTCTACCCGTCTAGACGTCCAAAAATTGCGTTTAGTGTGCTTGCGCACGCATGCTGAACGCCGATAGCGAGGTGGGGTCGCCAGCTCCGAGTCCGAGCCTCATCCAAGTCGTACCACAGTGATACGGACCGCATCACTGTCAGAATCGGCTAAGAATACAAATTAAATGAAATATGTTTAATGCCCACATCGAGCGCACGTTTTTCTTTTTATATGCAAACTTGGCTTGCCCATGGGTGTTAAATAGCATGCTACAAGCTTCATTATTGTATTGTATTTTCTTGAGGTTCTCCAAAATAAAGCTCTCTTTTGGATAATTCAAGATCATAGGTTTGATATTAACATATTTGTCAAAAATATCCATTGAGAAAATCTGAGGAAATTTCATAAACAGTAGAAAAGTTCATGAAACACGTATTTGACACCCCCCTTCCCAAAAATAAAAAAAAAAAGAAAGAAAAATAAAAAGAATTGGAAACGAGACCCGTTGGGAACCGGAAGCGAATTGAGGAACCGGAATCGCCCAAATTCAAACGATGCCCAACCCTAAACTCCAAGCTGCAGGCTTGCTACGAATTAATACTTTTTCTTCGATTATAACGTTTTAGAGATCCAGAGAAGCCAATTTTGATTACCGGTAATTGTCCAGCCTCATCACATACACTGTATATATTTTTATTTTGCACAATAATACGAAGTAACCCTGAAGTGATTTTTTTGGTATGATTGCGTCAAAGTAAATGTTGACAAACACCTCTCCAGATCACTGTGTGGCAGTAAGTCATAGCATCCTTCAGTGTAGTCACTTTGTAGTATTTGCCGGTCAGGGAAGTAGTCAGTGGTGAGGGGCAAGCAGGCTGGTGTGGTCAGAGATTTCCAGTCAACTCCCACTGCACAGCAGAAGCTGGGAACTATCAGACATAAAGAGAATAACAATTTTTATATACACATAAAATCTACATATCGTCACTGTCATGTGAAAAACACTTTTCCCATTTTTTTTCATTTTCTTATTTTTACATGAATCATGTTTCCGCGTGAAAGTGAAAATTCAAAAGGTTTCCAAAATTGGAGATACATATTTATATTTATATATATATACACATATACATATATACATACATATACATATATACATACATATATAAATATATATACACATATATATATATATATACACATATATATACATATATATACGTATATATACATATACACATATATACACATATACATATACACATATATACATATATACATATATACATATACATATATACATATATATATGTATACATATATATACATATATATATACATATACATATACATATATATATATATATATATATATATACACACACACATATACATATATGTGTAAGTTACCCATGCCATTGGCACTAAGACAGCCCCATACCATCACAGAT
>NC_141226.1:3112500-3145000 GCF_054856515.1 Filicampus tigris | reverse complement strand
ATTGTGCACCTTAAGGGGCAGACCGGCGGTAAGAAGAGAATGAAGCGAAAGCTTTGAGGACCTTAACTCAATTTGAGCCCATGAGGGGCACTTTTCCGTTTTTCCATCCAACCAATGATTAACTTTTCCAATATTACACGCCCAATAGTAGTGATAAAACTATGCAATGCCAGGCCGCATTTATGCTTAGGTAACTGTATAATGGCCTTCTTGATGCGGGGAGGCTTGGTCAACCATAAGAATGAAGAGATCAAGCGATCCAGTTGGCAAAAAAAAGATTTCTGAATGAAAACCGGAATATGTTGGAACAAGTAGAGAAACTTGGGCAGCATTACCATTTTCACCAAGTTAACCCTGCCGGACAGTGACAGCGGAAGAGCGGACCAGCGAGCCAAGTCCTGTTTACACTTATTCAATAACGGGCGAAAATTCATATCGAAAAGATTGTCGAAGGAAGGAGTAACAAACACACCTAGGTACCGAAACCCCCTTGGTGTAGTTTTAAAGGGGAAGGAGTGTGTTAATGACATACTAAATAATTGATTTAATCGGGAGAAGTTCACTTTTACCAAAATTTAATTTGGAACCGGAATACTTGCCAAATTGAGACAAGATTTCTATTACTGCGGGGACAGACGATGAAGGGTTGGATAAATAGAGGAGCAAATTGTACGCATAGAGGGACAGCTTATGAGTAATGCCATATCTTGCAATGCCCTCAACCCTTTCCTCAGTTCGAAGCCAAATGGCCAACGGTTCCACGGCCAAAGCAAAAAGAAGGGGAGAGAGGAGGCAACCAATGAATGGTACCACGATGCAGGGCAAAGGAGGCAGACTTCATGCTATTTGTAATGATGTGTGCCGTCGGACAATTATAAAGCAAACCAATCCACGCAATGAAGTCAGGACCAAAGCCAAATTTTCCCATCACATAAAATCTCCATTCAACTATATCGAATGACTTCGAATATATATATAACTATATTGAATATATAAATAACTATATCAAATGACCTATAACATGGTCAGTCCACATAAAACAGTGGTGTCAAAGTCAAATGGACGGAAGGCCAAATAAACATTTTTGCTAGAAGCCGAGGGCCAGACTGATCGAATGTTCATTGAAAACTTTCTAAATGTCCGGATTGGATCGGGTCCTTCGCGCCTGCTGATGACGTCACACTTAATGATATATTTCTGTAATATATTTCTTTGCCTAAAATTCCATATCCACAAATCCAAATTTAGTCACACAAAACCTCTCCGTAATTTTCGAGGCAGAAACCAGACAGTATATAAATTCTATTCTGGATTCTAAAAATATGTAAGCGATTAAGACTGTTTCTTTATGTTATTCATTTAGAATAGAAACGGAGAGGAGGACGAACAGGAGAGCCATTCCTTTTTTTTGACTGAACGGTTGTCATACTGTATTGGCGTTGGCTGCGGCCCACATTAGCCGGTTGGACTAATAAAAACATGATAATTAAACTACGTCTAACGGAGTGTTCTTTGAAGACGCTACAATATATTATAAAACGTGCCGTCATCGGCGGGCGCAAAGGACCAGATCTTATCTGCTACTCACACTAGATTGCTGCGGTCTGCGGGCCGGTTCTAATAATAAATCAATATCATCCCAGGGGCCGTAGAAAACCTTCTCCACATCCGGCCCGCGGGCCTTGACTTTGACATATGTTACATAAAACAACAAAAATAAATAATCAAAATTGACAACAATAAACAGGACGATAACACTGGCCTCAGTAGAAAAGTAGTCCCTTAGCCCTTTGCACCAAAAAAAACAAACAAAACAAAGGTGCGGGTGGCCATACCAAAAGCATTATTTCAATGCTTTTGGTATGGCCACCCGCACCTTTGTTTTTTTTTAATAATAATAAGAAGAAGAAAAAGATAAAGAAAAAAAACAGGTTGGAAGGCGATAAATTGAAACACCGGACTTAAAACATTAGCAGCCAGTAACAACCCCATAACATGGTCAGTCCGCATAAAACAACAAAAAGAAATAATCAAAATTGACAACAATAAACAGGATGATAACACTGGCCTCAGGTAGAAAAATAGTCCCTTAGTCCTTTGCACAACACAAAACAAATAAAATAAAATAAATAAATACCAAAAGCATTAAAATAATAATAATGAGAAAAAGAAAAAAAAAAGGGTTGGAAGACGATAAATTGCAGCACCGGACTTAAACATTAGCCGCTAGCAACTAAAGCAAGACAAAAACTATGATCGTTGGGCCGGGACGCCAAGAAGAGAGAAAAAAAATATTAAAAAAGGCAAACACCTAAAATTACAAAACGTTCAAAGAAGTCAAAAAGGCAGAAGCCTGTTCCACCGACGTGAAGCGTTTTTTAGCACTGTCTTTTTGGGAGATCTGTAGCCTCACCGGGTAAAGCAAAGCTTGTCGGAGGCCCATGTTGTATAGTTTCGCCATGACATCACGGTAGGCCGCGCGTTGCTCCAACACGTCGGGTGGATAGTCCTCGTAGATAAGAATCGGCGAGTTGCGGTACCTCAGTTCGTTCTTCCGTCTACAGGCCTCCCGGATGACCAGCTCCTTGAGTTGGTATCGATGAAAACACACGATCACCGGCCTGGGTTTGTCGCCTTGTCGAGGTTTAGCTGTGAGACTCCGATGGGCCCGGTCCAGCTCCGGGGGGGTCGGCAGCAGCTGGTCCCCAAATATCTCCACCAGAGTCTCGGAAAAAAATGTTGTGGGTCGGGGGCCCTTAAAAACTCCGGAAGACCAATAATCCTGATATTGTTGCGCCGGCTTCGTCCCTCCAGATCCGAGCTCCTCGACTTTACCTTAGCACAGGCTTCTGATAGCATGGAGACCGTAGCCTCCAAACTTTGTTTTCGGTCATTGGCCAGGTTGAGGCCGGACTCCAGACTCACAATTCTTTCACCGTAACTCGTAACCATGGTCTGCAAGGAGTCAAATTTGGTTTCCATGGAAGCAAAAGCCGACTTGAACTCCGCCGACATCGCCGAAGCTATGGATTTTCGGTGCTCTTCCAGCAGGTCAGTGAGAGCCACCATGCTAAGTTGGCTAGCGGCGGCGGCCGAGTCGTCCTTTTTAATGTCTTTTTCCTTCGCCAGTCTGGTTCCAGATGCCATGGGTAAAACTCAAAAATATAGCCACAAAAAAATGGAGCCTTTTGAAAAAAGATTGGCTCACAAAAAGTTAGGTTTTGTCAAGTCAGTGTGGGAGACCATGCGTCTATTCCATTTGCCCTCTCCCGAGCTCATCTTTAAAATCTTAGCAATTTCCCTCCCTTCCTCCTCCAAAAGAAGACCGCATTCAATAACTAGTCATGTGTGCTTTTTTTGCAGGACACAGCAAAAGAAGAAGCACTTGTCTCAGTCACATTTGGGATTCTGAATGTAATTGAAGATGCTGAGCAGTAGGGTCCAAACGCAGTGCACCTCCAGCCCATCTCCACTGCTATCATACTTGGGTGGGAGGTGCTGTTATGGACAATATCAGACACTTTCTCCAGGCAGTCTCTCTTTTGTTTGATCTCATGTTTGCCCTTCACTTGAACTTCCCGAAGTCCATGGTAAACACATTTGGATTAATTCAGGCAGTCATGCTTGGACTGGGAAACAAAACCCTCCCTCCAAAACTGATCACACTGCAGGACAAGCTAATGGCATAGGCCAGTTTCATTTGCTGAATTGTACTTGCTGAAATTTACTCTTTACATTTTTTAACTAAAAAAGATCAAGTGGTTTGTTTGTCTCTCTGTGTGCCCTGTGATTGGCTGGCAACCAATTCGGGGTGTCCGAACGCCTACTGCCTGAAGACAGCTGGGATAGGCTCCAGCACTCCTGCGAGACCCTTGTGAGGATAAGCGGGATAGATAATGGATGGATGGATGCATGGTAATTACCATCCTATATTATGTTACAAAGCTGTCATTGTCTAGAAACATATCTTAACCATAAACTGTATCACGTTCGACTAGTTCTACTGGTTCAAAGACCACAAGCGCATCGTATATATCGCTACCGATACTTATTTCAGAGCGCCATTACTGCTAAAAAAAATTACATTAATTAAATATTCTGATGCCTTTCATTGGCTAAGAGACCAAGAATTGGTAAAAAAATAAAATAAAAAAAGAAAAAAAAAGAAAAATGATGTATCCGCTTTCCCGGCTCTAAAAGTAGAAAGACGTAACAGCGCTCCGGCCCTGGTGGTAGAAACGCCGTTATGCGCTCCTGGCCTAAATGGGTTAATGTGGCTTGCAGACAAAGGCACACATAGGCACGCACACGCGCAGGCACATGCATTCACTCACTTCTTATTTCTCTATCAATATTATTATTTCTCTATCAAAGTTATCAGCAACCTTATATCAAGTGGTTCAACTTCTCTCCAGAGCCATGTGGTTGACGCAGCAAATTAGCGGTTAGCAAGCTAACTGCTCCCCATCGACTACTAGCAGGGGAGGCAGCTTTATTTATATAGCGTACTGAATACAGAAGGTAACTTGGTGTGTTTTACACGAAAGTAAGATTGCTGTAAATTCAAGTGATTACCACTACAGGCATGTGTAGAGGGACTGAAAGCAAACAGAGCAGCCGCTTCGATTGTGTTTATATGATGTTAAATGGCTCATAGTAACATTACAACAAGTACAAGTAGTTGTGAGTTGTAGAAGAGATTTATTCAAATTTCGGTGAAGTCGCTAGCCTTAACTTACCTGCGCTCACTGGACCGTTCGCAATACTATCTCCTCTCCAGGTGTGAGTCTTGAGAAGCAGAGCAAACTCTTGGCACAACAAGCATTTTTCACTGCTGATTGGCTGTTACCCAGTGCACGAGCACTACGTCGGTGTTGTGGGCGGGTCAATGCCGGACAGAGTCACCAGCCACGGGCAGCAGACAGAGACATGTGCTGTGGCTATCAGAGCCAAAATAACTCTGTTTTTAATTGATCACAGATCAACTGTCGGATTAATAAAAAAGGCTGATGTAGACAATCGCCAAAATGCTAAGTATCGGACCCGGTAATCGGCTCGGACCGTAATCGGTCTATCACTACTGCGTTTGCCTGCATATTTAACAAACTTTACTACATGTGCATACAAACAAATTCTGATTTAAAAAAAAAGCTTTAAAATTTAAAAGATCCTGGTCCTACCTCATTGGGGATATTTTTTTTCAAAAACTAAAGCAGATACGAGGCCTCGGCCCACAGTCTACGAGACAAAAACGGCATGCCTAGTATTTAAGAACACAGTGCACAAGTAAGGACAACTGAAATTAACTTGTGTTTGATGCAAAAATTTATTTTACAAGAGTCGGAGTTTCAGATATATATGAAAAATGACCTCCAGGGAAGCCTGAGTTTCACACACACACACGCTACATTTGAAAAGTGACCACGAATCATTCTGAATCAATTTGTGTTCAAACAGGTAATTATCTGTATTATTTAATTTTAATACATTACCTCAGTGTATCTAAATGTATCTCACCTTCCTGTGGCCTCTTGATATGCAAGGTCCAGCAGCTCAGCTGTATGGGCATGATCTCTCTGATAACTGTCTTGCAACTCAGCAATGTTTTGCCTGGTCTGGTGATGGATTTGAATAGCTTCTCCAGAAGGATCTGAAGAACATAATAGGACTTACAGTGGATACAAAAAGACTGCACACCCATGTCCAAATGACAGGATTTTTTTTTTTTTCTAGATAAATAATTTCCAAATGTTTTCTACCATTAATGTCATACCTTTAACATGAACAACTCAATTGTAAATAATTGCTGTGGCAAAAAATCTTTTTACCATCGTGCGCACACATCCCACTTGGCCAATTAATCATAATTTTATGAGTTCTTTTTGCACTTAAAAACAATATTGCACCATCAACAAATGTTTAACGAAACAACCCCGGTTCAACATTTCACCAAGATATACCAGAAGCTGGGGGAACATATCACAACCCAAGAGCTACAAAAAAGTCTCTGGAGACCTACTCTAAACTCAAAAGGAAGTCATCCATTTTCAATTTGCTGTTATGGTCTGTCTTTTGAATTTGGGTTTGACTTTAGTTTCATGGTTTGTTCCTTTATCTGTCTGTCTCCTTAGGTTATTGAGTGTACGTACCTGTGCTTGTCATCCCAGTCCCTGGTATTAGCCAATTAGCTCCCTCTAACCCTTTGTGTTTTGTCCATGTGTTCCTCGTCTCGTCAACTTGTCTGTATGTAGTTCCCTGCTTTCTTGCAGTTCTTTTGCAGTAGTCTTTGTTGTCATTTGTCTGTTGTCAGTTGCTAGAGTCAAGTCCAGTCCAGTCATAGTGTTTGTTTAGTTTCTTTTAATCCTCGTTATTTTGCTGCGATCCCAGTGCCTTGTTTGCCTTTTTGTTTTCTTTTAATTAAATCATTTACATTGTACTTGATTTTCGCCTCCTGCCTCCCTGTGTTTGGGTCCTCCTCCACGCACCATATGACATAACAAACCGACCTGAAATGGACCCAGTGGGACAGGCATCACCATATTCTCTGTGTTTTTCTGGAAAAATACCTGTCTGGAAAACCGTGACCCTTGCTGCCATGACAGAGGCTCTTCAGAGCCTAAAAATGGCTGCGAGGGTTTCTTACCCAGAGATTGTCCGGCGACGCACGTCCTGCTGCCACCCCCCAAGCTTGTTCCGGCAGTGTGAGCCCTGCGGCCGTCATCCGAACCTGTTCCTGTTCCGGCGGCACGAGCCCTGCGGCCACCACCCAAGCCTCATGCTGTTGCAGCAGTGAGAGCCCTGCAAGACTGTTCTGCAACCCGAGCCTGTTCCGCCACCTCGCGTCCTGTGGCCGCCATGCCCTCCTGTCTGGCCGGACTGGCCCCGCCTGGATCTGCTCGTCTGGCCTCCGGAACGGCCACCGGACTAGCCCCGCCAGCAACCTCTGGTGTGTTGTCCGGGACACCCAACGAACTGAACCTGATTGGCGGGCCGCGGTCCCGTTTCCTGGGCCCCCTCCACCCACACTTTCTTTTTTTTTTTACATCTGGGATCCATCCTCTAAGCGGGGGGTAATGTCATGTTGTGTCTTTTGAGTTTTTTAGTTTAGTTTCACGGTTTTCCTTTTAGTTTCTTTGTCTACCTGTCTCGTTAGGTTATTGGGTCCACCTGTGCTTGTCATCCCAATCCCTGGTGTTAGCCAAACAGCTCCCTCCAACCCTTTGTCTTGCCCAGGTTTTCCTCGTCTCATCAACTTGTCTGCATTAAGTTCCCTGCTTTCTTTCGGTCCTCGTTGGATTGTTGTCATATGTCTGCTGTCAATTGCCCAAGTCCAGTCCTATTCTAACCCTAGTGTTTAGTTTCTTTTGATCTTTGGTGTTATCCCAGCGCCTTGTTTGTCTTTTAGTTTTCTTTTAATTAAATGCTTTACATTGCACTTTATTTTCACCTCCTGCCTCCCTTGAGAATTTTGGCCGTTGATAGCAGCCATGTTTTACCAAAATATCTTTTAATCTGATACACTTCATTTTCAAAAGATTTTTATTCAAATTTACCAGTATCCCAACATGCCAGTACGCCAACTTTCCAAGGGCCACAAGGGCCCTTTATAGCTGCTTGCAGCTCTAGTTAGGGTCCGAGCATCAACCATTGGAAAGTCCCTATAGTTTTTGTAGAAATGATTAGAGCACAAGCAGCAACCGCTGTGAGGTCCCTATTGTTTTTGTAGAAATTATATAATTATTAGGGACCGAGAAGCAACCGTTGTAGGTCTCTTGGACCTACAAAAAAAGTCTCTTTGAGCCATATGCTAAACCTAATAGAAAGTCAGTCATTTTGAATTTATTTAAAAGTTTGATGTCGCTTTGACAACAAAAGCTGCTTTAACTTGACCCCCATCATTTCTTCTAAAGATTTCTCACATTTGATAAAAGGTCTGACCTGAAGCCATCTATGCACTTATTTTTCATCGTAGTAGTAGTTTTGTTTGTGTCGTTTCTGACAACTTCAAAATATCACATTTTTCACCAGGCCCGATGAGACTGCAAACATTGGCGAGTTTTTGTGCATGTTTAGGGTCTCAAAAAGGTGATCATTTGCAGAGAAAAAAATAATAATAAAATAATATAATAATTTCTACAAAAACAATAAGGGACCTCACAGCGGTCGCTGCTCGGGCCCTAATTAATAGTATGCAAACTAGTGTTGTATCGGGTGACCTACCGATACCAGTATCGGTATCGGTAGGTCACCCGATACCACATTAAAATGCTGGTATCGGATCGGGTGGTACTAACAAATAAAACGCTGATGCCGGTTATCAATACTGGTATCATTATTTGAACGCAGCGTGCATATTTGAGAGCCGCATGCGGAAGGAAAATACGAGGAGAAGCCTTATCCATTATTAGCGTTATAGGTCATCGGTCTACTTATGTCTAGTTTGGTGAAAAAGGTCGCTATAAGGACATACATCGCCACATTGGAGGCAGTTGCTTGGGGGGACTTTGCTGCTATCAAGAGCCTGCAATTACTTTGGGGGCATGTCGGCTGGATCTTTGTCTCGTAGCAAAGTATGTTGCTTTTGTTTGACACAGTACATCGATCACTAGTTTAATGGTGTAAAATGTCTTTCATGAAATGGTTTGTGTCCAGATAAACTCGTCTTTATGACCCGTCAAAGCTTTTCGAGCTCGCCCTAGCTTGCTAACTGCTAACAAAGAGACGAGTTTGTTTACAACACATCGCTCAGCAAAATGTTCTATAATGTTCCATCAACGTATATGAAATTTGTAGACCTATATAATTAACAGATTAATGTTGAACAGCAGTGCAAACTAAATCTTGAATGAAAAGTAAAAAGAAAACAATAACTGACATAAAGTCATCAAATCATAACATTGTATGTTGTGATGGTGTTAAGTGGTCACGTTGAAGATTTGACAGCCAATGTGCGAGTCTGCTTTCAAACAACTTCGTTTTTGCCTCCGGTTAATTTGAATCACTGCCGGTATCACAAAATAAAATCTCTAGTTGACCAATTAGAGAAACCATAAACAGCACAGGTGCTAACCATTTTTAGAAATACATAATGGACTTCTGTTATCTCACTCACTCGACTGCTTGCCCTCTGGCAGCATACAAATATTGGGGGGGGTCGGTTAGAATCACTGAATATATTTTAGAAGTACAAATGCTGCATCCTGCTTTATTACAAATGTACATTCATGTGAAAACAGTATTCACTGGCCCCAGACACTCCTAGCTGCAAAATGTCTCACTCTCACAACAACGAAGAGGTATGAAAATAGCATGTTTATTCAACATGTATTTTGTGTGTATATGTTAAAACAGATAATTCGCAAGTGATGATTTAAATTTGAATAATTTTACATCCAAGTGAGTGTGCAATTCTTTAGAATTACAAAAAAAATTGCGCTTATTTTGGATCTTTTTCAAATGGCGAGGCGGCCGACACTGCACCGCCAGGTAGTGGAATTGGTATAGGGGCCAAAAAGTGGTATCGCAACAACACTAATGCAAACAAAGTACAGCTCACCAACAGGGAATATGTGCATCCAGCGCCTACGGTTAGATGTGAGCTTCATGGGCATCCTGGTTGGTGTGAAGGGATTTATAAGCGCCCTCTGCGATGTATAACCTCCTGGCTGTATGCACAGAATGGACTCAGCACTTCCCACTGTGAACCTCGCAGGGGCACTTGAGTCTCGTTGAGATTCCAGCGTCTTCTCAAACAACTCTGAATAAAGAATAACAGTGAACAGGAAGTTAAGTGTGGATTATTGACTGTTTTTATCTCTACAGTATAGGAGTGGAATGGTTCACAAAATCCAAGGTTTGGTTCGATTCTCAGTTTTGTGCCATTCATACAACAGAATATGTCACGGGTCCCGGCAAATACAATGGGGCAAAAAAGTATTTAGTAAACCACCAATTGTGCAAGTTCTCCCACTTCAAAAGATGAGAGAGGCCTGTGATTTTCGTCATAGGTGTACCTTAACTTTGAGAGACAAAATGAGGGGGGAAAAAAAATCTGAGAATCACACTGATTTTTAAAGAATTTATTTGCAAATTATGGTGGAAAAGAAGTATCTGGTCAAGAACAAAAGTTCATCTCAATACTTTGTTTTATACCCTTTTTTGGCAATGACAGAGTTTAATCTTCAATGCCCTTGCTGATGGAAGGTTTTACCCAAAATCTGATGATACATGGCCCCATTCATTCTTTCCTTCACACAGATCAGTAGTCCTGGTCCCTTGGCAGAAAAACACCATCATGTTTCCTCCCCAATGCTTCATAGTAGGTATGGTGTTCTTTGGATGCAACTCAGCTTTCTTTCTCCTCCAAACACGACAAGTGGAGCTGTAACCCAAATAGTTATATTCCTCTTCTGGAGCATCCAAATGCTCTCTCGCAAACTTCAAAAGGGCCTGGATATGTACTGGTTTAAGCAGGGGGACACATCTGGGATTGCAGCATTTGAGTCCCTGGCAGCGTAGTGTGTTACTGATGGTAGCCTTTGTTACTTTGGACCCAACTCCTTGCAGGTCATTCACTAGGCCACCCCACATGTGCTTCTGGGATTTTTATTCACCGTTCTTGTGATCATTTTGAGCCCACAGGATGAGATCTTGCATGGAACCCAAGATCGAGGGACATTAGCACTGGTCTTGTATGTCACACAATTGATTTCTTCACACTAAGCTGCTTACCTATTGCAGATTCAGTCTTCCCAGCCTGGTGCAGGTCTATAATTTTGTTTATGGTATCTTTTGACAGCTCTCTGGTTTTGTCCGTAGTGGATTTTAGAGTGTGACTGTTTGAGGTTGGATAGGTGTCTTTTATACAGATAACGGGTTCAAACAGATGTCAATAATACAGGTAATGAGAAGACTTATAGAAGAAGTTACAGGCCTGTGAGAGCCTGAAATTTTGCTTGTTTGTAGTGGACTTAATACTTATTTTCCACCATAATTTGCCAATAAATTTTTTTAAATCACACAATCCGATTTTCTGGAAATGTTTTCCTCATTTTATCTCTCATAGGTGAGGTATACCTATGATGATAATTACAAGCCTCTCTAATGTTTTTAAGTGGGAGAACCCACTTTTTTGAGACTGAGACAAGATCATTATTTGAGGAAAACACTGATATAATTACTCTCAAGATAAATTCAGATGATTAAATATGTGATCTTATCAGTACTCTCAATAAAAGCTGCAATTATTAATTAAGTCTTATATGGTGCACATTGACTAATATGAATAGAGTAATGATTATGTGCATAATAATCATCTCTACCTAATGTGTGAATGAGCTCAGCTCGCGCACGAATGTTAACTTCATCATTCACGGGACATGAACACACACAATTGTCATATTTTTTACTATAAACACCACCACGCTGGATTTTCAATGAAAATTCAGCTTTAATTTGAAGGGATTTACAGTACACCCAAATCAGGTATTGCTGTCGAAATTAGTTGGGCTATATTTATATGCCTCTCCTATTTTTTTTTTTTTTTTTACGACAGGGGTCAGCTAGCTACAGGCTAGCATTGATTCTCCTCGGATTAAACAGAGTTCCCGTGAGAAAGAAAACATCTCACTCATGAACATAGCGATTTCCAGTCAGTTCTAATTCGAATGTCCATTTTATTAATCTGAAATTTAGCATTGGATCTATAAATACTTGGTAGCGATAGATTTTTGATGAAAAAAAAAACAGCCTTGAGGCTGGACTCGCCATACTGCAATGTGATTGGTTGCCACGTCACTGGAAGGATTTCATGACGCGCTGCTGTAACTGTAGACCAGTGTTTTTCAAACTTTTTTGAGTCAAGGTACATTTCATTGAAAAAAATCCCACAGCACACAACCATCTGAAATTGTTAAAAAAAAAAAAGAAAAAAAAAAAGCTTATTTTAACAATATAAGTGTTATATTGTTTAAATAACCATTTTCTAACATTGAAGAATGACGTTATATTATAACGTCTTGAATAGGAATTAATTAAACACAAAGAAACAATTATTTTATAATGTTTCATATTGAGACAGTGTGAAACATGGGCCTGTTTGGATAAACATGCGTCACTAATTTGCTTGTCTCTAAACAAAGACAATTAGCTACCTGCTGCTGCTGCTACCTACTGGAATGGAAGAGTACTACAATGTAGTAAGTACATGATTACGCTGCCAGGCGCTAAACCGCACAGGCACACAAATTAGATAATTTCCCACGGCACACCTGACAATATCTACACCAGAGGGCCGCGGTACAGAGTTCGAAAAACACTGCTGTAGACACTGCCGTAACCATGCACGCTACCATCTCGCATTAGCGCTTATGAAGGAGGGGTTAGTGTGAACCGACTGAATAACTGGGATTGAACCTAAATGTTTTGTCGGTTTTCAAAAACAGTTCCACCCCTACTGTATGCAACCTACCTTTGGTACATGTGTATCCCAGAGAGCTACTGACTTCGTAAACCATGGAGGGCATCCGGGGTATCAGAAACATGCTAGATACAGGGCCAAGACTATCATCAGACGCCAGGCTATGCTGTTCATCGGCACCAGCAAAACACAATGGAGGAGATGCGCCCATGCCAGTTGCAACATCCACAGACCCACAGCTTTTCTTTCCACTTCTCTCTTTAACCCGACCAATCCTGCAGAATAGAGTTACAGAAATTCTGGCAAACATAGATGCAAGTGTTGAATCCAAATTGACAAACAATTAAGCGCAACAGATTAACACACCTGCAAGTGGGACTTCTCTGAATCAGTGAAGGACCAGGGAGTCTGAAAACCTGAGAGTCATATGCATCATAGTCCACCTGTATTGGCAGGCCGTTCTCACACTCCTTTTGTATAGATAATGCTATAACAAATCATAAAAAGAGAGCTTTAAAGAAAAAAGGAAAGAAAAAAAGCAATTCAAATAATTTTTACAACTTACTTTGTTCGGTGCCTTTCTTTAGTTTTTCACAATGACGCTAAAGGAAAAACATGTAGATATGATTTTGAGAATTGTTTGAAATGATAATAAGAAACTGCACAAATCTCGGAAGATTAATGTAAAAATAAATGATTTCACCTTGTGACCAGCAAGTTTAATTCGGGGAATGAAGGCATTACAAGAATTCTGACTTTTGGAAGTGTAGAAGCTAAAAAGGCACAGAACATACATTGAAATTAATTAGTATTTCAGTCAATTTTTATAGTTTAAAAACTTTAAAGAAATGATCAAAATAAAGTCTTACCTGTGGTTGATCCAGTGAGGCAGATTATAATCATTTCCCACACAAGAGTCAGGTGTCGATTTATTGTGCAACTATGAAGTAAATATTGAACTCATCATTAATAAATATACATGATTTTATACAGCGACAGTGACTTTGGGTTTTACCTTAAAGAGCGGTACTGCATGTAATGGCTGTTCTCCCATACACACCAAGTCAACACCAATACCTACAATAATATGTTTTTATTTGCAAGATGAATTTTAAATGTATCTAAATTGCAGAACAATCTAAAAGTACCAACAAGAGCGTCAAAACAAAGAGGCACATTGAAATAAAAAGCATCATAGATGTAAAAGACAAGTCAAAAAGACAGGGATGCATGCTTGTGGAGGTCTATGGAGTGAGGAACTCGATGTGGGACATTGCTATGGTGCGAGGTGCAATGCAGTAATCCAGTCTGACGGAGACAAAGGTGAGGATAACTTCAGCCTCAGGATAGTTTTATGACTCAAGAAAAAATTTGATTTTTTTGTTTATTTTTAGTTGAGTTTCTTTTTATGCATTCTTTGGAAAAGTATGTAATGGAATCCTAGCACGCCCGCGACCCTTGTGAGGAGAAGCGGTATAGATAATGGATGGATGGGTGTCATAATTGAAAATGTGGCAGAATCGTTGACAAAAGTATGTTTATGTGGAGCCTTGTGTTTGTTTGGACATTTGCACTTACCGTTGTCAATCATCCGTTGCTTTGTCAGAATCATTAGCAGACGGTCAACTTCAAACACCCCCACTCCTGGCGTGATGACAACTGACATCTGACCAGTCCGGTCAAAGTTTCGATTGATATAATGCTTGTCAAACACTGAAAGAAAATGGGAGAATAGCAGCTTTTGTAGATGCCAAACCTTTGAAATATATTTCAATGGATCTGCCAAATCAAACACAAGCCAGTCCGACACTGGTCGACTTCGAACTTGTTCCAATTTCAATTTTTTGGGAAAATTCAGCAAATACCATTTTCAAAAATTATTTCAAGAGTCAAACAACCATCATCATAATCCCATGTTAATTGAATTGTCGCGTTACACATGTTAACAGACTGTTAACGTACTTGAACGTATTGGCTCACACACACCAAACATGCTAGCCACAAGTGCCACAGATCACAGTATCCCGGTTTTATTGTCAACAATAATGAACTGAGCAGGAGAGAGATATGTGGCATTTTGAATTATTTAACATTTTCCTAAAACGCAGTACTAATTTCAACAATTAAAGACCTATTGCGCTGGAAGGTAATATAAATAAATCAATAAACTGGTTCTGGCCCACCCGACCTCAGTTGAAACCTGCTCTGGACCCTCTGTAGTTTGCTAAGATGTTAGTGTCAATGATTCTGTCATCTGTTTGTGCATCGTGCTGAACAAACCAGGATGGTACAGGAGGTACTGTGAGAATCATGTAATGACTTTTCTTTGTTAAGTGAAGAGCTCCTTCCGATATGTGCAGGTATCTCACCATCCATATCATTCAATGTGTGCAGCAAGATGTTGGAGATACTCTTATCAGTCTGTACAAGCAATTGTTAACTACTTTGTTGTTGTATCTGCGAAGGGAGTAGCAATAGTAACAGAGAAGAAGGCTGGTACTGAAGTTGGAGACGTTATATTCAGTGAGGAAAGAGCAATCAAATTAATCTCCATCATTGATACCGGTAATCCTTCATGTCCTCCACATGACACTCTACAGCAGCAAAGGACCTCTGGCTCCAACATTTAGTTTTGCTGCTTCCTGTTAGTTATAGCATATGGCTCCAACAGACTATTTTGTAGGTCTTGGCATGTTACATACACCTCCAAAATTGTGTGAATGTTGGTGACGTAAAACGAGGGCTGCTTTGCTCAAAATTTGTAGGGAACATTGTTGAGCCTTTTTTTTTAAATTCCACAATAACATAATAAAATATTGATTTGGTGGCCAGGCCTGATGTGTTTGCACAAAATGTGAGAATTTTTGACAAGATATGATAATGTGGGTTAAGTTACAACAGCTTGTCATCAAGGCAACGCCAACTTCTATAGTAAATTCAAAATGGCGGACTGCGTGTTCTCTTTAACATGTGGCTCCAAGAGACTTTTTTTTAGGTCTTGTCCTGTTACATATACCACCAAATATTCATACAACTATGTGAAACATACAACCGGGACTGCTTTGTTATAAAATTCAAGGGTGCGCGAGTGAGCGATTTTTTTTATTGCATCATAATCTGATAACAATTATGTCGAATGTGAGAAATTTTGATGAAATAGTCAAATTACAGAAGCTTTTATTGTCACGATCAATCATCAGATTTTGCAGCACCGAATTGGCCACGCCCTTCACCGAAAAGTCACAATATTGCGTACAGCATTAGGCCTGGACTATCATCAAATGTGAGAAATCTTAAGAAGATATGATCATGCGAGTCAAGTTACAGCAGCTTGCTTAGTCAACGTGATGCCGACTTTTTAAGGAAATTCAAAATGGCGGACTTCCTGTTAGGTTTGTCGTATGCTTCCGAGAGACTTTTTGGCCTGTTACATATAACACCAAATTCCGTAGATTTGGGTGAAACGTACAACCAGGAATGCTTTGTTAAAAATTTCTAGGGGGCGGAAATGAGACATTTTTCAAAATTTCAAAAAACATTTATTTCCTTCAGCCAGTAGGTGGCGCTACCACTACGATGAAAAATAAATTCATAGATGTCTTCATGCCTGAACTATAGTCAAATGTGAACATTTTTGAGAAGATAGTCAAGTTACAGCAGCTTTTATTGTCACGATCAATCATCAGATTTTGCGGCACGGAACGGGCCACACCCTTCACCGAAAAGTCAAGATATACGGCGTAGAGCACAATCGACATCTTGAGACTTTTCTGACAAATTTTCAGTATGATTCATTCAACGGGCTCTGTGCAGTACATTAAAGTGTGAAAAAAATAGTCGTCACTATGTGGTGCTATATGTTTAACAGAATCTCATCATACAGATGTCTTCAGTTTGGGATTTTTTGGAGCATGTGCTAGGTAGTTATTAAGCATTTCCTCCTTTGTTGAGAAATAAATATTAAAATGCGAACGTTGATGCCCTGTAATTTAGGATTTAGAAAACTCAAAATAGTTTTCTTTTATTGTCTCAGGTCTTAAGATGTATAGCCGAAGTTTGACTTCAATCGGATAAATCCTCTAGGAGAAGAGTACAAAAGTATAACCCATGTAAATGTGCAAAAATGGGCCAAAATTGAACATTCAACAATTCATAGCTCACTTCCTATTCATTTTAGACGATGGCTGCAATGGACTTTATTTGCACGTCTCAGGGTGCTACACATGCCTGCCAATCTTCGTAGGCCTAGGTCAAATGTACCAGGATTGGATTTTGCTTTGGCACTCTAGGCAGCGCTCCAGAGCCATTTTGTGTTCATCGTTCATACATCGCATGTATAGGTCCTCAAAAATGTGATTCATTTGCAGAACAGTTAAGCCCCAAAAATGAATAATAGTAATAATAATAAGACTAATAATAATAATGCTAGTAACACTACTACTACTAATAACAATAATAATAATACTATCAATAGGAATAATAATAATTTCTACCAAAACAATAGGGACTTTGCAGCAGTCGCTGCTCGGGCCTAAATAATAATAATAATAATAAAAATAACAACTAGAGCTGTAAGCAGCTATAAAAGGCCGTCGCAACACTGGCCTAGTTGGGGTACTTGCATGTTGGTGGTACTTGCACATCCATCAAACCATCAACCATCAAAAATATTCATTTTTGTGCTAGGCCTGATGTGTGTGCAAAGTTTCATGAGATTTCGCCTAGGTTTAGACACTCAAAAACAGCATAATTTTTCTATGCAAATAAACAGATCAACACGGCAACCGCGTGTGACAAAATAAAAAGCTTTCACTACTTTTCATCTTAAACATCTTTGATGAAACATCCTAAGTTTAAAGCCGGTCAGATAAATTTCCTGGGAGGAATTAATAAACATATAACCTCTATAAAAGGCCCAAAATGGCATCAAATGTCAAAGTAAAATCAAAATAGTGAACTTAGGCTCAGGGTAGAACTTTAACAGACATTTTTGTCGGCCTTGGGCAGTTACATATACTTTCCAATGTTGGTAGAGCTCAACACTTTCAACCGGGATTGTTTTGAGAAAAAATTATAGGTGGCATACCTCAGCCAATTTTAAGAAACTGCACAATGACCCTCTAAAATATACGTACAGTATAGTTTCTTGCCAGGCCTGATGTGTGTCCAAAGTTTCATGAGATTTCACCTAGGTTTAGACCCTGAAAAACACCTTAGTTTTTCTTTGCAAATGGCTCAGTGTTACAGCAACAGTGTGTGATGAAATAAAAAGCTTTAAATAACTTCCTCTTAAACATGTTGTGATGAAACACCCAAAGTTTGAAGACAATCGGATAAAATCGCTAGGAGGAGTTTGTTAAAATATAACCTGTACAAAAAGCAAAAAATGCCGCCCAATTCCAAAAGTCAAAATGGCTGACTTCCTGTAACGTTTAGCATAATAGACTTTTTGGAGGTCTTGGGCTGTTACATGTATCCAAATTTTCACAGATCTAGGTGAATCGTAGAATCAGGAACGCTTCATTAAAAATTTGTAGAGGACGCTATATTTTTTTAAACAAGCACAAGAAATCTCTACAGTATTAATTTTTATGCCATGTCTGATGTGTGTTAAAAGTTTCACGAATTTTCGCCCTGGTTTAGACCCTCAAAAACAGCATAATTGTTCTTCATAAACAGTGACAAATTCCAAAGTTAATTCAAAATTCTGGACTTCCTGTTAGGTTTAGCACATGGCTGAAAAGATGTTTTTTAGGTCTTAGGGTGTTACATGCACCACCAAATTTTCAGAGATGTAGTTCAAACATACAACCCAGAATCCTTCGTTAAGAAGGAATTAAGAAACACAAAGTTTGATTCTCCGCCCCTGTCGTTTAGTCTGTTGAAAACGTAAAATATTTTTCCCTGTTGTTGTTCCAAGTGTTGATATGGTACAACCTAAATTTGAAGTAAATCGGGTAAACTGTCTAGGACGAGGGGTCAAATGTATGACCCCTGTAATGTGCAAAAATGGGCTAAAATTGTAACCAATCACGGCTCACCTGTTTTCTGAAGCTGAGCCGTGATTAGTCGTTACCTGAGCCCTAAGCAGTTGTGATGTCATTTTCAGTCGACAGAAGTGACAAAATGGCCGCCCCCTGAGATGGCTATAAAAGGGGTGGCTTTTGCTGCTTAACTCATATTCCACACACAATATTAATCAGAATGCCGTGCTTCAACTAGTGGGCATGTTGGGAACATATTCTTGAAAAAAATATGTTTGGGTTGATTTCCACTTTAACAAAATATTTCTTACTATCTTTTCAGTTTAATGATTTAAATAATAAAACCGTAGTCTCACAAGGATATTGATTTAAGAAAGAAAAAATTGCCACTTCAGTCTATAGTTTTCTTCCTTGTAATTGTTATCTTGTCCATCCTGTGTTCCCAGGTTTAACAAGGAAGCCAGCCAACTATAAAAGGAATGCTCTCCTCATACATCATTTTTGTGATTTTCTGTGTACAAAGATGTACATAAGCGCTTTGAGATCTCCGACCGGCACCTTTATTAGACATTGAAAAATGCATGCGATCTTTGCACACTGTTACTATATCATGTGTCGTCACTGTCCTCAGCTCAAACCGTAATCGTAACGCACCTCTCGGCCCGATGACTTCAACCACAGAGGTGAAACAGACGAATGACTGGGATGTCTTGCTAATTGAACTGGGGCTTCATCCCATCCCATTTCAGAAGCAAACAGTTTTCTACGGCACTTGCTCGCTTGTAATTGAGCACGCACACCTGCTCCACACCATGAACTCATATATAAACCTGTGCTGGTCTTCACTGCCGCTACTTGTCTTCAGGTTGTCCCCCGCTAGTGTTCACGTCACACGCACCGATAAGATAAGATAAGATAAGATAAGAATGCCTTTATTGATCCCACAGTGGGGAAATTTTCATTGTTACAGCAGCAAAGATATAGGTCACACAGGGACGGCGGCATAATGTGGCCATTAATGTATAACATTGACGGCAAACATTTAGGATCAAACCTATGTAAATATACGCAGTAACATGTGTATATACACATGTATATACACATCAACATACATCTACATAAAAAGTATGAGGAACACTCATTTTGGCCTGTACATAGTACAGAGGAAAAATACTCTGAGTAAGTGACAGTGCTGCAGTGCTGTAGTGAAATGTAAGGGACAGCATTGGATAAAAATAAAACTAGACTAACAGTAGTGGGGAATGTTGAGTATTGCACGGTATTACAGTAGTGGGGAATATTGGGTATTGCACGATATGCAGGACTGCACAATTGCACTAATGTCCGCCAGTTTGTAGAGACTACACAATGTTCTTGTTAAAGAGTCTGACAGCAGCAGGCAAGAAGGAACAGCGGAATCTCTCCTTTGCACAGCGAGGGTGTAACAGTCTGTCACTGAAGGAGCTGTGGAGTGCTGTTAGGGTGCCCTGGAGGGGGTGGTCCGGGTTGTCCAGCATTGATGACAGCTTGGCCAACATCCTCCTGTCCCCGACCGAGTCCACAGAGTCCAGGGAGCAGCCCAGGACCTCCTGACCAGTTTGTCCAGCCGCTTCTTGTCCCGGGCCGAGACGCCGCCTGCCCAGGTGACCACTCCCTGGAAGATGACCGATGCAACCACCGAGTCATAAAAGTTCCTGAGGAGTGTCTACTGAACCCCAAAAGACCTCAGTCTCCTGAGTAGGAAGAGTCTGCTCTGACTCTTCCTATTGAGGGCGTCTGTGTTGTCGCACCAGTCCAGTTTATTGTTCAGATGAACACCCAGGTACTTGTAAGTTGAGACTCTCTCAACATCTGTTCCCCGGATATTCACTGGTGCAGGTGAAGAGTGCTGGCGCCTACCGAAATCCACCACCATTTCTTTGGATTTCCCCGCATTGATCAGGAGGCGGTTCTGCTGGCACCAGTCCACAAAACCCTGAGTAAGTTCTCTGTACTCCCGATCATCTCCGCCTGTGATGAGGCCGACAATCGCAGAGTCGTCAGAGAACTTCTGCAGGTGACAGGTAGGGGTGTTGTAGTTGAAGTCCGAGGTGTAGAGGGTGAACAGGAAGGGAGCCAAGACAGTTCCCTGTGGGGCCCCCGTGCTACAGAGGAGCACGTCAGACACACAGTCCTGTGTCCTCACATACTGTGGCCCGTTTGTGACGTAGTCCTGGATCCATGTGGTGAGGTGGTGGGCCACCCCCGCCCGCTCCAGCTTGTCTCCCAGTAGGGTGGGCTGGATGGTGTTGAAAGCGCTGGAGAAATCAAAGAGCATGATCCTCACAGTGCTCCCCGCCTTCTCCAGGTGGGAGAGTGAAGTGTGGAGGAGGTAGATGATGGCATCATCCACACTGATGCCAGGCTGATATGCGAACTGGAGTGGGTCCATTGAGGAGCTCACCAGGGGGTGCAGGTGGAAAAGGACCAGTCTCTCCAGGGTCTTCATCAGGTGAGACGTCAGCGCCACTGGTCTGAAGCTGTTGAGCTCCTTCGATAATGGTGCAGTCTGCCTCTCATGAGGAAAAAAAAAAGCACTCCGCCTCTCATTTGTCACGTCAAACCGTCAGTCAAAACCCATGCTATTTGGTCCCCGGAAAAATTATTAGACCTGGGCATTTTCAATTTTACTAAATTGAAATCTAGTTGAATGAGTTGAACTTGTGTGGCCGGGGTAGCACAATGAAAGGCCCCCCCAACCCTTCCCAAAAGTGTCTCTACAAAGCACATTTTAAATGATGCGGGTGGGTCTGGACCATATACTCCCCCTATATAAAGTCAGATAAAATAAAGGCGTATAATTTGTACAATCCCACAACTGTTTTCTTTTCTAATTAGGGTACTAACCATTAAAAGAAAGGTTGATGGCTTCCAAGTAGTTTCCCTGGGCAGAAGTTGAATTATATCCAAGAGGAAAGCCATCTGCCATGAGAAAAAAGTTCTGAGTGAATGTACAACATCCAAAACTAAGTGCCAGCCAAAGTCAACCAGAAGTTGTACCTGCTTCTTTAAGTCGCACCAGTACAGGATACTGAATAAAGAGATTCTTGACAGTAACTAATAAGGATGTCCACTCATCACGCCTCTCATTCTGAGCCACAACTCTAATAAAAGAAATAAATATTTTCATTTAATTCATGTTTTCTACCATCTCATTTAAAGTGACACTTGGATGAGCTTAACACTGGCACTTATATAATAGGTTTGCATGTAAAAATGACATCAGTACTAAAATGCTCCCCCCAAAAGACTCTGTAGTGATTGAAGGGCTTTTTTTGTGATTAGATTTATGACAAATTGCCCCGCCCTCTTTTGGAGCTCGGCTTGTTATTTTTTCTGTCTCAGCGTTCTACGTCACGGGAGGGAGGCAAGCGTGGTAATATTGCTGGCTTTGTCAGTTCTGTTGTCTAAAACGGCGACCGATCGCCACGCAAATGCACATTAGTACTCTTGTCCACTTCAACTTGTGAAAGTATAAAAGTGTTCTGCACAATAGTTTGGATTTATTGACATAAAACATGACCTCACTCACGATCACCTCCACAAAATCAAAAATACCGTGGCGATCGCTTCTCCACTTACACAGGCTGAAGCGGACTAGAGCATGAATGCGCACACGAACCCTGACTCGTTATATTTTTATTTATATTTATATATTTAGCAACGCTAAACTCGTGTCAACTCTCAGGAGGGAGATGGCGACTGGCAGCGGGCAAGCAATCAGGCAAGCATGGAGTTTGTAATTGGTTCCCCCAGTGACTCCGATCGGACAATAAGCATAGAACGGTTGGGGGCGCGGCCATTCTCCTCATTAACAAGAGGCGTTATTCATGGAGTCTCTTATTTCCTCATTTCTCCCACATCTTCTTGGACAAAATAGAAAATGACAACTCTTTTCATTTTCCTGATCAAAACAATATATAAAATGAACTGGTTAGTGAAAACCTGGCCATCCCTTTAATTGAATTACAAAAAATAAATAATACCTATAGAAGTCCTCATAAAAACGACCTTCATGATCTTGTTGGATTGATGCTCTCAGATTCTCAGGAAATTCATCTGTAAAAGATGGTTACTCATATTACATTGCTGGAGTATTGATGCACAAACAATAAGATGATCAGAGGCTCACCTTTTGATTTGGCATTGTAGAATGTACGCGAAAAGAGCACAACTGTCACTTCATGACTGCAGTTTTTATCCTATGTAAAACAGCAATATATTACAAATTACTTTACATTATGTTATATAGAGAATGTTATCAATGATAAAATGGCTAAACCAAAAGATAACTCACAAACCTTCCACTTGCCAAAGAGGTCAGAAAGGAAACCATTCACAGCCTTTTCAAAGTATAAATCACCTATAAGTGAAATGCTGAGATGAGATGCAAAAAACAAAACTGAAAACATGTACTGTGCAAACTAAGGCAACTAACTAACCGTAAATGTCAAATTCCCACATCTCACAGCTCATTTGGATGAATATGTAAACCATCGCAGATGTGGATCTGAACACAACCTGTATCACAAGGTCAAAATGAGATAGATTCACTTTGATGAATGTGCTTGTATTGAATAATAACAATAAATTAAAGCTGCAAGCAACTATAAAGGGACGTCAAAGCCCTGGCAATGTTGGGGTAGTGGAACACTGGTAAACTGGCACATTGGAATTTGATTTTTTGCTAAATTAAGTACATGAGATGAAAAACTAACTCGATGAAATATGACCTCTATGAAAGACCAAAAATTAGGTAAAATTTGAAAGTATGTTCGTTAAAAATTTGTAGAGGTTGCAACTAAGATAGTCGCTGCTCTAGTGCTCGGGCCCCAATAATGAAATATACAAAAACGATCGGGACCTCGCAGTAGGCCCTAATTAAAATAAAAATAAAAAGAATAACTTCTACAAAAACAATCGGGACCTCTCCGCTGCCGCTAATCGGGCCCTAATAATAATAATTTCTACTAAAACAATAGGGACCTCGCAGCCATCGCTGCTAGGGCCCTAATATCCATTCATCCATTATCTACTCCGCTTGTCCTCACAAGGGTCGCGGGCACGCTGGAGCCTATCCCAGCTGTCTTCGGGCAGTAGGCGGGGGACACCCTGAATTGGTTGCCAGCCAATCGCAGGGCACACACAGACAAACAAACATCCGCACTCACACTCACACCTAGGGGCAATTTACAGTGTCCAATCAACCTACCATGCATGTTTTTGGAATGTGGGAGGAAACCGGAGTTCCTGGAGAAAACCCACGCAGGCACGGGGAGAACATGCAAACTCCACACGGGGAGGCGAACCCACGACCATTGAACTGTGAGGCGGACGTGCTAACCAGTCGACCCAATGCCCTAATAATTACAACAAAACCATTGTGGACCTTGCAGCAGTCTCTATTCTGGCTCTAATAATAATAATAATAATAATAATAAAAATTATCCAATCCGGTTATTATTATCATTATTTTTATAAAACAGTAGGGACCTCGCAGTGCTCGGTACTCAGGCCTTAAAAATAATAATAATATATTTCTACAAACACAAGAGCAACCTTGCAGTGGTCGCTTTTCGGGTCCTAATTAACTCTTTCAATGCCAGCCATTTTAAAAAAAGAGAACCTATTGAGTGCCAGCCAAATTAGAGCATTCTGACTGATCATTCAAGGCTCACAGACCACCAAATGAAAGATCAGACCCTTCTTTCATCACACAAAAAAGTATGTTTCTACCATATGCCATTGTTTTTGTAATCAGCAGTATAACATGGGTTGTTTCACTCAAATTACCTATTTTGGAAAAAAAAGCCGCTTTTTTGTGAAAATCCGAATACTTTCTGCTCGGGCTGCTCGATTAAGCGATTTTGAACCGAAAGCGAATTTTCTGGATAAAACGATGTTAAAAACGTTCAAATCGGCACGTTCGATTTTGTTATTTTTTTGTGTATCTATGTGTAGCCCAGTTGTACTTTCTGTATTGCGTTCTGTTTGTACATTCTTTTCGTATTTGTACTTTCTGTTACTCTTCTCTTCGCATTAAGATCTCTGTTTTCCGGTGGCTACTTCCGTGTTTGTCATGCAGTCACGTGAGTAGAGCTGTCAATCCAATTGCTTAAATGTGGAAGCGATTGTCCGCAAATGCGGAAGCAATTGTCCGCTGGCCGAGGAAAGTGATACATGTCGGGGATTGTTTGCTGCGGGAGCTGACTATCTGAGACAACTACCGAGTGAGTGAGGAAGTGAAGTGGAGCATATGCTCAACTGACGGAATTGACCAGGTCGATGGTGAGCTAGGAGTCCAGGATTGAAACTTGGAAATTGCCTGGAATAGAACTGAACCATTCTGAATCATCCCTGCTCTAGTCGGGCTGGTAGGAGGCTGCATTTTAGCCAGCCGATCCCCTTCATTGAACTTAAATTGACTGGCATTTCAAACTGGAGTTCAAAGAAAGAAAAATTAAGTTTAAATAAAATACATTCAAAATACTTCATTTTTCATTATTTTCTATTTACATCGTAATCGTAAAATCAGGTTTGAGAGAAAATAATCAGGATTTTCTTATTAGGCAAAATCGAACATCCCTACTTTCTGCTTTAGTGGCTTTTTTTTTCAGTTAAGTCCCAAAAAGCTTTTCTGGGTTAGGCACAAGCCTATTGCATGGTGCAACACGCTTACGTGGGGGGAACGGGAGTTCGAGGAAAGCTCAATGCTCACTCCGGAGCGACTTATAGTACGGAAAAAACGGTCGTTCTAATTGTTGGTTATACAGCTCTGGGGTTTGATTAAGTGAGTATTGTCGATGATTGCTTGAATTTTTCCTATTAGATCTAATTTTTCCTTTTGAGACGGCCTTTTGAGCGGAAAACGCCATAATTTGATCTCTAATATATACAGGATTACCAAGTGTCAACACTGAACATTTCATTGTTGCACTTGGGCTTGTGCTTTCCTGAGGATCTTTGTCATTCTTGGTGGCAAGGAGGCAGCTGCTGTGTTCAAGCTCTTTTTTTTTTTAAATTGCAGCTACTTTTTAAACATTTTAAAATCCACCCCCTGAAGTGCCTTCAAGCACCCTCATTTGAGAACCACTGCCGTAGACGATACATGAGCGGTGATCTTAATTTTGTAAGTAGGAATGTGAAGGGCTTAAAGGGGAAGTTGACCCAAATATTTTTTTCAAGAATATGTTCTATGCTGGCCCACTAGCTGAAACAAGCCATTCTGATAAATATTGTGTTTGTGGAATAGGACTTAATCCATCTGTTTTTAGCCATCTCTAGGAGCGGCCATTTTGTCACTTCTGTCGACTGAAAATGACATCACAGTGGCTCAAGGCACAGGTAATGACCAATAACAGCTCACCTGTTTTCTGAAGCTGAGTCATGATTGGTCGTTATCTGACCCCAGGGGCATCTGTGATGTCATTTTCAGTTGACAGAAGTGACAAAATGGCCGCCTCGTGAGATGTCTAAAAACGGGTGTATTTTGCTGCTTAACATATTCAACAAGCACAATACTAATCAGAATGCCATGTTTCAACTAATGGGCCCACATAGAACATATTCTTGAAAAAAAAATGTTTAGGTTGACTTCCCCTTTAAGTTGCCAAATTTAAGGTGCCTCCCCACCCCCGGAAAAAAAAAAAAAAAACACAGAAAGAACCTTCCATAAAACAACCTTACAAATTTCTTGGAAACTTCGGTTCGGTATATTTTCGGTCCCCCCCCCAAATTTTTTTTTTTTTTTTTTTTTTAAATGGTTATTTTGAAAAGATGACAAGTAAACAGTACCATATTTTCCGGACTATAAGCCGCAACGTTTTTCCTAGATTTTGAGCCATGCGGCTTATAGTCCGGTGCGTCTATTCTGTGGATTTTTCTTCCACCGCTCGGGGCGCTCTAACCAGAATGACAGTACAATTCAATACAATACATTTCCCATTAATTGGAAGTGACTGCAGGTGTAGGAGTTCAACAGGCGAAGGCGCCATAGACTAGGATATTGCATTAGGTGCTGTAATGCTTTGATTTTATGTTTTCCTAGAGGTCAGTGAAGTACACATGAATGTGATTGGCTGATGTTACGTCTGTTCTGTTGTTTCGATGTGAAATGCTATTGTTGATTTAGCACATCGTGTGTTAGATTGGCTGACTTTATTAACATAAAACAAGACAGGTGCATATGTAGGTAGTAGAACAATCGATGGTGGAGTCTGGTGGACATTAGCTGACAAACTGGAGCGGCAGTGAAATGAAGATAAGTACTGTTTTTTCCAAAATATTCTAAAAATAGAGTTGGTGCGGCTTATATAACGGTGCGGCTTATAGCCCGGAAAATACGTTATATTTTTGGGGAAAAATAAAAGTGAACTATTCGAGTGATATACTAAGAAATTACACCAGAATAAAAAAATACACTAACAATAAAGATCTCTTAATTTTGTAAGTTACTAAGACACTGAAATCTTTAAACACTCAGCAGCAACAGCCCATGACACATCTAAGTATTCAAGTTAAAGACAAGTTGTCATTACAGTACAGTGGTACCTCTATTTACGAAATGAATTGGTTCTGGAAGAAATTTCTTAAGTAGAAAATTTTGTCAGTAGGGACGTGTTTTCCACGTAAATGCCCTAATACGTTCCAAGCCCCCCAATATTCCGACATAAATGTTTTATAAAGCATAAAAATGCATCAAAACCTGTAACAAATACATGTTACAATTAGATTATTGCACAATAAATGAGAGTCGTGCATAATGTAAAAAAGCCAAAGAATAGAGTAAAGAATAAAAATTATGGTCTGATTTACCTTTTAATTGCTGTTCTCATCGCTTTTTGCCCTCTTTGGTTCATGTTCTCTCTCAGCAGTGTTTTTTGACTGGTGTTTTGTAAAGAACTGATTTAATAATGTGTCGACTGTCATATTCTTTGGCAAGATCAACCAAACGCATCCCCTTTTCATACTTTTCTATTCTTTCTTGCTTCGTTTGTATGTTCGTTTCTAATTCACGTAAAACTATCGGAAGGCCTCGTGGCCCGAGGGGCGAATGACGAGGACACTGCATAGCCATATCCATCACATATCTATCTATCTACCTGTCTATCTGCACACATAGACACATACGGTAGAGGTCCCTCTTAGCCAATGGGATGCCAGGAAGATGCTAGGCTAGCCAATGGCAGAGCAGCTATGAGTTTGTTGCGTTCACGAAACTCCGGAGCTGCGAGTGGCAGCTCATACTGTATTTTTACCGATTGTATCTTGAAATTTCTTTCGTAACAAGAGGCAATATTTTCCTGTTGTTGCGTTTCGTAACTTGCAAATTTCGTATTTAAAGACGTTCGTAAGTAGAGGTACCACTGTACATATATACACTTTTTGTGATAAAAAAAAAAAATACATATAATAACAGTTACGATTATTGCTAACTATATTAAAACTCTTTATAATGGAAAAAAAAAAGTAACTTTAAAAAGTCTTTATGAAATTGTATACACTTTTTAGGCATTGAAATCTTTGAATGTTCAACAGCATATTGTAACGAATTGGGTTATCTGTGTTGTGGTTGGATTTGTGTTTTGATGTTTCCGAGGTTCATGAATGCATCGTACGGTTAGCAAGAGAGAGAAGTGGAGAACGAAGAACAGAGCTGTTGTACTTTGTTTTTGGCTAAAAAAACTGCTTGCTTCCTCGTCTAAGAAACACCCGGATGATGTTGTTTTTAAGTGTTATTATGTTAGACGTGCTACCTGCGTCATAGCCGCCAAACTCATGTAGCAACGTCGGAACACAACTTTGGGACTTATACACGGAACTTTCCCCAAACCGGGTAGGTCTCGTAATGGCCAGGCTAAATTGTCAAATTAGTATTTGATGGGTGCAATATTCAAGCTGTGCACAATTTGGCCACTTGGGGGCAGTGTGAGTCCTCGTATTGAGATAGGTGTAGTGACACTGAGGGGCAGAAGAAGATACCTGCTGTTAAATTGAGGAGTACAAGAAAATCACAATCGAGTTTCATAGTTACAATTTGGTTTTGGCAGCGTTTTTTTTTTTTTATATCTGGAACAAAACGGATGTAACAAGTCAGCCAATAGCTGTACTTTTCACCATGGTAATAAGCAAACCCGTGTAGTATCTAAGACAAGGTAAAATGTATGTTATTGGGTTTATACAGTGGAAAGCGTGGTCGATATGTAACAGTGATGACAGGACATGGTGCGCACGTGTCACTCAGGTTTGAATTTTTTTTAATGCGCTGTACACATTTGCTGAGCGGGTGAGAGCAGTGCACAATTGCGCACAAGAGCAGCTTAGAGGGAACATTGGTTAAAATGGTCTAAACTAGCAGGCACTCAAGAATTTCTCTTTTTTGAAAATGGCTGTCATGTTTGGGTTTTTTAGTTTTGTTTGTTTGCATTTGTCTATCCCGTCAATGATTGTGTCCAACTATCTGCATTCCACCCCCTAGTGTTAGCCAATCAACTCCCTCCTACCTTGTGTGTCTCGTCCAGGTGTTTCTCGTTGTCTCGTCAGTATGCTTCTACTTAAGTTCCTAGTTTTCGCTCAGTCCTTGTCGGATCGTTATCGCTGTCATGTTTTTTGTTTCTCCTTCAGTTGTGTTTTGGTTTTCTAGTGTTTCTTTGCTACTTTGAGGTTTGGACTTTTCAAGATTTGTTTGTGCTGGTTTTTGTTAAGAAATATTTTCTTCAGTACACCCTGCTTCTCCTGCCTCCCTGCATTTGGGTCCTCCATCCCGCAAACGTGGCAATCAGTGGAGCTTTAGAAATAACATATTAATGGTGATCCATCCATTTATTCAGGTAACACACTACATATCCTGTTCAGGCCTCAATTAAGCCTCTGTCTTACCCTGGTGTCTTCACTGATGTATCCACACGTCACTTTCTCCCCCTTCACCCACAGTTCGCTAGCCTGGGATCTAGCACACCAAAAAAAAAAAAACATGTTGGGGAAAAAAATGTTTGTACACTTGCCAGAAAGAAACAAAAACACACAATAGTAAGTGAAATAATGTGGAACTTATAAAAGTCGTAAGTACAATTGTGATTTTTTTCTTCGTATTAAGAGAATTAATACATACAAATTCCTTTAGCAGTGTTCTAAAGAGTTCTGTGGCATTCATTATGCTTGAAACGAGGCAGTGTGTCGTTTGTTTTCACCTAAACTAGGTGATGAGTGTAATTAAACATATATATATACACACACACAAGAGCTGGGCAGTCCGTCCCGCCCTCTGTCCGGGACGGACGTGCATTTTTGGGGCGGTGGACGGGGGTGACCGTCTGAAAAAAAGGGGCGGACTAATCAAGGGGGAGGTGGATTTTAGCCCAGCCCACTATTCAGCACTCATGCGTGTGAAGTGGTCGCGAGGCAGCCAAAAGTTCACCTCAACCTATTCGGCAAAAGGCTTCTTTCGGCTTCTTTATACTCCCACGTCGGCGTGGGCGACAACTGCCACACTGCATCACGTGACCGACGCATTGTGCTGTGAGACATGTTGGCGACAGGTCTGCAAAACATGCCGCACACACGTCAGAAATTGTTGGTGCGTATACGACGTCGGTCCATTATGTCACATGTTGCAATGACGTACAGTTACCCCGGCTCGGACCGGCAATTTATTTTTTGCCACGGAGGAGAGGATCCACCACGTAGCTTGTCGCTGCTGTGAAGCAAACTAGTTTGGCAGCGGCGTGGGTGTTATGTCACGTATGTGTGTATAAAGAAGCTACACGCGCACGTACCACGTTCGCCGCCACCTTCCAGGTCATTTTCGTAATACAATTAAATGCATCGTCTAGTCATCTAGGTCCCTTTGTTGTCGCAGGCACGAGACCCAGTGTTGTTGCTGCCTTTTTGATTGTTGCTCGACAGTAAAAACGGGGACCGGAATTGGCCATAAAAGGCAGAGGAAATTCCGCCCTGCGGTGTCCTTGTCAGTAGCTGTAGCGACGCCCCCCGACTTGGAATGTAATTAACACATTTTCAAAACAACACATGTGGGTTGTGCGTGAGTATAAATGGCAAACTGTGCGCAACACTGCCGCAGTGACGTGCTCGCGGATGTCACCCACGGGAGTAGAAAGAAGCCTGAAATGGGCAAAGGACAAGAATTGCCTCACGCTTCAAACGCGCCACTAGTTACCCAACTGCGCGTACTTACTTGTTTTAACACTCAAAAGTTGTTCTAACTTTTCCAGAGGCCGTGGTATGGCGGGTTACAATTCAAGGTCGAGTTCATGCACTTCTTCTGGCGTCTTCCCTACTAAAACAACCGACGCGGCAGGACAGGAACAAATACTTAAGCAGGATAAAAATAAACATATGCTCACAACACAATATTGCAACATGTTAGAAAAAGAATAAATACAAAATAATATGTGCAATCCCAAAATTAATATACGAAAATGAAAATATAAATTGGCAACTAAATCATGTTACATTTGCATTGGATGCCCCGGCGGGAACGCTGTGTTCTGCAGAAGAAGGAGCGCTGGTGTTTGACCGCGGGAAATTTGAAACCTGAATACCGCAGCTACTTCATTCGTGTACATCGGAGAGGGAGAGCTTTTGCTTGGTAGAAGACGACGACTGGCAAAACAAACAAAAACAAAAAAACAAAAGGTTTCGACATCGCAGTGGCACGTTTGAAGCCTACACCTGGTTTGAATAGTACATTAACCCACGAATGAGCCTTAAATAAACATCTGCCGTTAGCATCTCTCCCGCGGTGTGTCATCCACGGATGCCCTTTTTCTTTTTTTTTTTGGTGTGTGGGTGCGGACGTAAGGACGGAAACGCTTTCAAAGGACGGGGTCGGGGGCTGATAATTTTTATGAATAAGGACGGAGGGACGAGGCCAGAAGGGTACCCAGGTCGCGGACGGAGGACAGACCGGCAAAAAAGGGTGAAGTGCCCAGCTCTGATAAATATATCCAATTTGAGGGGGTGGAAAAGTCCCCAGCCAGTCTGTCCAAAAATACTGTTAAATCAGTTTTAATTTTTTTCCAGGGGGAATTTTAGTGCTGATCTTTTTTAATACAGCCCTATCATGTAAATGCCAATGTTCATACCATCCAAGTGTCTCTTTAAATTGCATTTGTAGAGGTAGCAACGGACTGTGTTAATTGACAATGGTATTCTGAAGTGTTCTGAGCCCATGTCACAATATTCTAATGATGCTTGTTTTTAATGCAGTATCGCATGAGGGATCAAAGGTTACAGACAATGTTGGATTTCGGCCTTGCTATTTTTGTGCTGGAATTTTTTTCCCACATACTCTGAATCGTTTGATGATATTATGTCACTTTGCCATTCGCCCCAGACAGCCCCACAACACATCACTCCGCTTGGCCTGGCACTACACCACTCCACCTCCTTTGCTATTCCATGAGAACAGGCGTAGCGTTGGATCAACCGAACTGTGCAAGCCTTAACACTCACAGCATTTGGAGTTCTACCGTAACATTTCACAAGTCGCGAGTCCCAGTCACTGTTTTTGCGTTGCATGGTTTTACAACATCGCAAAGTACAGCCCATCAAATGCACAGACGCTTTCACGTATAGACGTATATTTCACGTATAGCTTTAAATGTATAGACGAAAAATCTAAAATCAAATCTATATGGCTTTAAGCCAGTGAGAGACGGCCACCCGCTGGCCACCCACCCTCAAGCCAAAAATACAATACATAAAGTACACATTTGCGCTTTACATCAACATTGAACCATACTTACAATTTCATGTACCATGGATTAGCACAATAGTGATTTCGCGAGTAGCACGCAAAGCTCGCCATCAACGCTCATTCATTCGGAATGGAGAGTTCAGTCTCATTTAATTGGTTTCCTCTCCGAGTCAACAGCGCATCACCCTCACACTGCAGTGTCTGAAGAACCTCCAGCGGCCGCCATCCCCAAGGCGGGAGCCCCATCTGTCAGGCTGGGGAAGCATTGACGCTCCGCTCTCAAACTGGAGACCTCTCATTCAAGTGAATGGGATCCATCCATCTATTGTCTACCGCTTATCC
>NC_141226.1:3095000-3107500 GCF_054856515.1 Filicampus tigris | reverse complement strand
TGCACACAACCTGATAAACTGTGTTAAAAAGACATGACAAGGCACAGAGAAACCATATGAGGAAAGGGTACTCAAGGGGAGCTCATCCATGCTGAGAGGAACGACTGCCCATGACCACAGGGAGCGCCACCATCACAGAGACCCCCGGCCCAAATTAACCGGGTAGGACCTACACATAGTGCAGGGGCCCCCGGTCACCCGGACCTAAGGAGCCCTTGTGATGACACCCCCTGCTGTAAGGGCAGCCACCCCTCTCAGTGCAGAGTCCCCCCACGAGGAAACACTGGAGCTGAAAACTAAAAACAACAGAGTCCAGAGACCAGAGTCCAGAATAAAAATGGGGAGGCAGCATTTACCTGTTATGCTGCAAAAAAGTGGAACAAACTGCCAGTGGACATTGAACTTTCACCAAATGTATGTTTTATCTTATTTTTTACTTATCTTTCTTTTAATCATTTTAATCTAACTTTTTCTACGTGATTTAGATTTTTGTAATTCTTCATGTTTTATTTCTCTTTCTTTAATGATTTTAATGTTTTATGTAAAGCACTTTGAATTGTCTTGTGCATGAAATGTGCTATACAAATGAACTTGCCTTGCCTTTCAACCTTATGCTGTGGCTCCCAGTGACTTTGGAAAATAAACATGCACTTGGCACCAGGGGTCCATTTCACAAAGCAGGTTCAACAAATCTAGTCTATATAAATCTAATCCTTGAAGTCTGAGCGGATCTACTCTGAGATAGGAAACTATTGAGTTTCCGGTTACAGAACAGCTGATTTGAATCAGTTTACTCAACTCGGAGTATCTTCACCTGGAGTTAAGCGCGAGCACCAAAACTATGAAAAGACAGCATGAGTGGAGCCCCGATTTGATGAGTCGCCATGGCAACGGGGGCGGGGTGTGGGAGTACATTGCTGCTTGGTCAATATATGTGGAAGGTCCAAGTGCTTTGCAATCACAATAATTTAACAGTGAAAAACTGCTTGCTTCCACCTATCAATTTATTTCATTTAGGTGCAATCTCGTGGGGGAGAAGCACACTCACCAGCTGGTGAAATAAAAAAACATCGTTCAAACAGTTAAGACCTCGAAATAATCTCAAGAGGTAAAGTGAAACAAATGATGGTTGCATTTACTCAATTCTATTTCGTCAGGTGGTTACACAAAATAAAATAATCTGGAGCCAGATACATTTTTTCAGTACATGTAAAATGCATCTGGATTCAGATTCTTGTATTTCGTGCAACCACGTAGAAGAAATAAAATTGAGTAAATTCAACAGACACTTTTTTCAGTGTATGTAGATGATGGACTGTGACCTGAAACAGTACTGCGCAAAAAGATAATTATCTGTAAATGTCGAAACATCACTGCGCGGTCTGATCTCCAGACGAATATTTAATTTTCTGCGTAGTAATGCTGCACCTTCATCCACGTACAGGATCATTATCAAAAGGACATGTCATGTTTGTCTCGACCTACACTGAAAAAGCATTATTCTTTTGAGTTCTTTAAACACAGTTAATATAAATACCGTATTGGCCCGAACATAAGACAGTGTTTTTTGCATTGAAATAAGACTGAAAAAGTGGGGGTCGTCTTACATTCGAGGTCTAGAGATTATACCCATTCACGCTTGATGGTGTCAGATATCATTGAAGCGAATGCTGAACTTGACTCCACAGGCCAAAGCAACCCCTGTCACGTGAGGATGACGTGCTATGGGAGGAGCCAGATGATGGGATTAAGGACAGCGACACTGAGCACAGCGAGGCAGATAATTGTTTGTGAGGAGTAATGTTCTGTCATGATAGATCTCAGCTACTCTCAAGTTAAACCAATTTGCATTATTTTATTGCAATGTTTTTCCTTATTCAGATTTGTTTCAAGACTACAGTTACAGTTAGACTTCACTTTGATGGTTAATGCAGTTATTGCAATTTTGTTGTTTGATCACAATAGATTGGTTTATTTACATTTCAAAAACCAGAAGCCATTCATTTACGAATGTGATTGCACTTTAGTTTACATATTTAAATGCTCAGATATTAAGATTTGAATGAGGCAAAATAACATGCCTTTTCTCTCCAATATATTGTTATAATCATTTGTTTCAGATTTACTGTAATTATTTTCTGTATAAAAATTAATTTGGTGTTCCAAAAAACTTTTTTCAAACTTGAGTCTTGAAAAAGAGGGCGTCGTCTTATAATCAGGGCTGTCTTATATTCGGGCCAATACGGTAATACAAACGCATTCAAAAGCATTTACCGTATTTTCCTCTTTTTTTACCAAAGCGTTTTTTGGATTCCCTGGATAAGATTATTGTTTTTTTGTTTGGAGCGGGAAACCACCTAGAGTTCGCAAAACTTTGTTGCAAAGTAGTTATCTTAGTGGTGGTCTAGCGTTACCTAATTTTCAATTTTATAATTGGGCGGCAAATGTACATAAACTTAGCGTTTGGCTGAATGCTCCTGATTCTTCGTGGTGTAGACTGGAACTATTATCCTGTAGTGGTTCTTCCTTACCAGCCCTGCTGTATTCCTCTTTACCCGTGAAACCTTCATTGTATACAGACAACCCAGTGGTTATCAATACTCTTCAGGATTTGGTATCAGTTTAGGAAGCGCTTTTTAACTTTATACATGCCTCCCCCTCGGGCCCAATACGTAACAACCACTTATTTCCTCCGTCACTTTCGGACCCAGTATTTATAATGTGGCATGACAAGGGTATCAAACAATTCATTAATCTATATGTACTGTCTTTGATAGTTTCGCTAGCCTGTCTGATGCTTATGACCTCCCTCAGACTCATTTGTCTCGTTATTTTCAGATTTGGGATTTCCTTCTTTACCTCTGAGCCAGTCCTGGGAAAGATTGCTCTCACTAAATCCACCGCTGAGGGGAACAATTTCTTATATTTCTGATTTTATTTTGGCATTAGGCAACCAATCAGATGCCAAAATTAAAGTTATATGGGAAAGAGAATTGGGAATCCAGATTGATGATGAATTCTGGGAGCGTGCCAGACACAGGATATGATCTACCACTTCTTGTGCTCGTCTAGGACTCATCGAGTTTAAGGTTTTCTATAGGTTTTTCAAAATCCAGACTCTCTGAAATGTATCCAGATGTCCTGGATAAATGGGACAAATGCCAAGGTTCTCTTTGTAACCTCAGTCATATGTTTTCTTTTGTCCTGACCTTGTTAATTTTTGGACTGGATATTTTGGGACTATGTCTGCTGTACTCCAGGTGAATTTGCAGCCTTCCCCATTGGTTGTAATATATTGGTGTACCTGACAACTCTCTTGCATTAAGTGCCTCTCAAAAGGATATTATAGCTTTCTTACTGGCAAGACGTTGTTTATCATTGCATTGGAAGTCCCCTAAGACTCCTTCTATCTCTATATGGCTCAAACACACCATGTTTTTTTTAAAACTTGAAAAGATTAAATACACTTTGAGGGGGTTCACTGAGGGCTTTTTCAAAAAATGTCAGCCCCTAATAGCTTACTTTAAGGAGTTGAAGCTATTATCCACTTAGACATGTGCCTGTTTTGATTAGAATTAAAAAATATATTCAAGATAAATAAATAAAAGAATAAAATAAAATGTATTTTACTTTTACTTTTCTAATTTTGTACAGTCAATTTACCACACTGATCATGCTGGGTTGAGCCGAGGTGGGGCATGGGTGGGGGGAGGTGGAGGTGTGGGTGGGGTGTTGTTTTCATTTGTTTGTGAATATGTATAATACGTATTTGTAACTGTTCATTGAACTGATGTCACGGTTAGTTTGCTTATTCAAGTTTTTTAAAAAAACAGTATATGTATCATTGTTATCATACATATATTTTTTTGGTGACAATAAAAATATTTTGGAAAAAAAAAAAAAAAGCATTTACCATATTGATAAAGGAAAATATTGTAGTGTACCAATCCCTGTTTTTCCAGTAAATCATCTCACAATATACATCAATCATCATGCTCAAATACGTACATTGCTATCTGTATACCCAAATCCGGAGGATGGGAGAAATAGACGGACTGCGAACCGTGAACTCGCGATGGAGTTGAGTATACTCTAATACCTTACAAAGCCTTTATAGACAGAGAAAAGAACTTAAGTTAACAAACCTTTGGGTCAACAATATTAACAATGACATCTTGGTATGCACGGAGTCTGAAGGCTTGTGCCACAGCCTGATCCACACTGATTGTCTCTAAAAAAGAATTGAAAAGGAAGGAATTCAATGAATTTGCAAGCTTTTTTTTTTTAATATGACTGCATTGACGCAATAGGGTTCAAATCAATGTTCATATTCCTTTCGACACTACAGATGCTGCTTTTGTATCTGTCTCTTTTTTGGTTGCTCCTATTTTTTACTACTACTTTACGTTTTAGTTATTTCATATTTAGCAACTCACAATTGCATTCATGGCTCTGAGTTTTTATTAACCTCACAAAAATGAAGGCATTGCATTTACACACTTCATTAACAGTAATGCGTCAAAGAATAATTGAATGACAAAAGTCGATATTTGCATTGCACTAACATTCCAACAACATACAACAACAACTTAGATTTTATTCATTTATTTATTCTTTGACTTAATGGCAGTGGTCCCCGAACTTTTTTTTTTTTTAATTAAAAATTAAATTAAATAGCCCGGTTGATCTTTCGCTTCTGTTTAGCTTCCACACATACTCTGTTCTATGGGGTTCCATCCATTCATCCATCCATCCATTATCCATACCGCATGTCCTCACAAGGGTCGCGGGCGTGCTGGAGCCTATCCCAGCTGTGATCGGGCAGCAGGCAGGGGACACCCCGAACTGGTTGCCAGCCAATCGCAGGGCACACAGAGACAAACAAACACACACACTCACAATCACACCTAGGGGCAATTTAGAGTGTCCAATCAACTTACCATGCATGTTTTTGGAACGTGGGAGGAAACCGGAGTACCCGTAGAAAACCCACGCAGGCACGGGGAGAACATGCAAACTCTACACAGTAAGGCCGGAGCCAGGATCGAACTCTCAACCTCTGAACTGTGAGGCGGACATGCTAACCAGTCAACCACCGTGCCGCCCTATGCGGTTCCATTTGTGCCAAAAATATGTTATGTGCCAATGATACATGTCTATGGGGTTCCATTTGTGCCAAAAATATGTTATGTGTCGATGATACGTGTCTATGTTATGTCGATGATACGTGTTTATGTTATGTGTGGATGATACGTGTCTATGTTATGAGTGGATACGTGTCTATGTTATGTGTGGATGATAAGTGTCTATATATGTTAGACGTCCATGATAAGTGTCTATGTTAGATGTCCATGTAAAGTGTCGATGTTAGATGTCCATGTAAAGTGTCGATGTTAGATGTCCATGCAAAGTGTCGATGTTAGACTTCGATGTGAAATGTCGTCAGTGTTTAATAAAATCATATGTATAAAAGTATAAAAATATGTTTAAAATGCATGCGATCCTGTTAGCTCATTCCCACTACCGTTGCGACACAACGCCGCTTTATTTACAGCCGGGATCAACTTTTGGGTATGTCTTATTTTCAGCATCTATTAATTTCTTTTAATTTTTTTTGGGAGCCCAAATATATCTAGGTGCTGTGCGGTGTTTCTACACCTAGATGTTAGTAATGCCAAAGGCACTGAACTCAATGCGGCCATGACGTGAAGGACAGGAAAACAAATTATTATTATTATTATTATTATTATTATTATCATTATTAATATTATGTGAAGCCGAAGACCTTCATCATTATTATTAAGTCAGATTTATATGGCGCTTTTCTGTATGTTGCTAAACGGACCAAAAACTCTCCCCAAAAGGCCTACAGAAGGCACAGACCCAGCAGGTTACCGAAAAAAAAAAAAAAAAACAATTATACAGGCTGAAAATAAGACATGAAAAAGTTTATCCCGGTTGTTAAACATAGCAGCGTTTCGCAACGGTGGTGGGAATGAGCGAACAGGACCGCATGCATCCAGATGATTAATTTTAACTGACAGCATTTCTCATCGGCGTCTAATATCGACACTTTACATAGACGTCTAACATAGACACTTATCAACTACAGATAACATAAACACGTATTATCCACACATATAGACATGTATCATGGACATCTATCATAGACACTTATCATCGACACATAACATATTTTTGGCAGAAATGGAACCCCATACTGCTCGAGCGTCAGCCATATGTAATTCTCCGTTCTACAGTATGGCTCCCCCGCCTTTGCCCCCCACCCTTTCCTGTTTTCACTTTGGCTGATGACTCTGCCACCGCGGTGCTGCTACCCGATGGTGAGAAAAAAATTGCCTCCGCCCTTGAAAACTTCAGAGAAGATGGCCCAGACTTTGTCCCACCCATAACGTAAAAAAAGAAAAACTGTTTGATGAGTTCATTCGTCAAAGGCAGGGGGCGTGACTATTTTGCTTGACGAATGTATTCATCAGAGGCAGTGAATGAGTTAATAAAGGTTGACGTACCTTTTTGGAGGTCTTCTTTTAAGCTCTTCACTTGAAGCAAAAGGGGACTGTGTATTTTAAGTAAAGTGAAGAGAGATTGGCTCATTAGGGTAAGAATAAGTTAATTTAAAAGTTGTGGGATAATAACAAATAAACAAATTATCTTTCTATAGTAACTTTATTTTTTGATGGGTTCAAACTCACCTTAACTCATCTGTGAGATGTGCAATTTCAATTATGTCCCCAAGGCAGATTTGAGGGAAAACCTTTGGATTGACAACCACCTCATCATCTGAACAAAATAAATGTTTGTTTGTAAAATCAGAGCGAAAACAATATTGTAATGTGTATGATGTTTTTAACTTACCATTTCCACCAAAACCTCTCTTGTGCAGCACAAGCTTGTAAGATTTATTGGTCTTCATAATGCAACAGCTGGAAAAAAAAACCACCATCAGTTAATTAGTAATTTAAACACATTATATCACAAGTATGTATACAAACTTGAAACATGTATTCAATCAATCAATCAAAACACTATTTGTCCTGAGGGACAATTTAAATGGTGTAACAAGCAGCATTGTAGGACAACACAAACACAACGTCATAAAAAACTAACAGGATGTCCGCCATTTTGAATTTACTTTTAAGTTTGGAGTTAGCTTGAAAGGGAAAGTAAAGAAAGCCATTCTGAATTTTTTTTCACATTTTGCCTCATTTTTGGCCTTTTATAGGTCATATTTGATCAAAATTGCTTTTAATCTGATGTACTTCATTTTCAAAAAAAATTCCAATTCCAGGTCGGACAGTTGAAGTGATTTTAATGTCCAGAACTTTACATCCTGAATTGTCAACCCCTTCTGGTGAGGTTACACAAGAAGCTGAATCATTATACTGAAGTATTGGATCCAACTTGATAGCAAAAGTTCAAACATTGAACTTGAAAAATGGCGCAATCGAAGCTAGCAGTTAGCATCCTCGACCATGATTATAACTTGGTGGCATTACAAGAAGCATGTGAGGAGGAAGACTTGGAGATGGAGCTCTGGGCGATTAAAAGCAAAAATGACCACACGTCACTGCCAAGCTCCCATCCAAAAAAGCAAAAAAAGAAAAGCAAAGAAAACGATGTCAACATTTTAACCGTCCTCGAAGCGATTCAAGATCTGTCCAAACGGATGGAAGATAAATTGGATGCGCTCCAGAATAAATTTGAGAATATTGAGATGCGCATGTAAGATAATGAAGAAGGTCAACAGACTAAAAATACAGACACTGCTACTGAAGAAAGAGAATGGAGAATTACGGGAGAGATGCCTGGAGAGTAGGGCTGCCAAGATAAATCGACTGATCACGATGATGTCGACGATCAAAATTGCCGACAATTAATTTTAATCGCCGACGTGTCGTTTATTTAGATACTTATTTATTTATTTGGCACATTATTTTGCTCTCGAGACTGCCGCGTCTCGCTCTTCTCCGGCTGGCTGTTTTCCTATCTGCAACACATATGCGCAGTGGTGGTAATCCGGGTCTTAGCTGATGGAAACAGAAGCATTGTGGGTAAAGGAGTGTCAGGGCTAATTCGTGGTGGCAATGGAGTCCGAAAGTTACGGCGCACTTCACCAAATATACTCAATGTAATGCAAACCTGCCTTTCATGGCAACACGATGGGGATGCCGAATGATTTAAAAAAGGAAGGGGAAGAAAATGCTGAAGTAAGAAACAAAAAGATTTAGTCAAAAAAATAGTCTTACTTCATGGAAAACCAAATCTAAATGAAGAAGACTCAGAATTGTTCAATTCTTTTCAAAATCAAATGGGCCAAATGTATTTAGAAAAGGCAAAGGGAGCCTTTGTAAGATCCAAACCTAAATGGATCGAATAAGGGGAAAATAATTCTTTATATTTCTTCAGTTTAGAAAAAGAATCAACCCAAGCATATTTTTTTCAAGAATATGTTCTATGCACGCCCACTAGTTGAAACAAGGCATTCTGATAAATATTGCGCTTGTGGAATAAGTGTTAATCCACTAGTTTTTAGCCATCTCTGGGGGCGGCCATTATGTCTTCTGTCGACTGAAAATGACATCACAACTGCTCACAAAGACCAATCATGTCTAAGATTCAGAAAACAGGTCAGCTGTGATTGGTTGTTGTGAGCAGTTCTGATCATCATTTTCAGTCGCGATGGTAGCGCCGGGAAACGGAAGAGGTTTTCCGCGATGTCAGCGGGCAACGTCTTTTTCCAGC
Organism: Filicampus tigris; assembly: GCF_054856515.1. Classification (NCBI taxonomy): domain Eukaryota; kingdom Metazoa; phylum Chordata; class Actinopteri; order Syngnathiformes; family Syngnathidae; genus Filicampus; species Filicampus tigris. The sequence goes on along the minus strand of NC_141226.1, from coordinate 3,098,737 downwards.
TGTGCTCAAACACACCCGAACTTCCTACGCCGCACCAAAAGTCCAATAAAGTTTGGCGATCATACACCAGCAGAGTGTTTGTGAATGAAGCACCAATCAGCCAAAACAGTAAAATGAGCCGAATTGTCAAGAGGGTCGTCGAACACACAGGCGCAGTCCGCCATCTTGTAAACATGATTCAAAATCATTTAACTTACTCTAAAACACAGATTTTGTTACCAAATATTAAACTAAATTGTATTTCCCTTAATGACACAAAATGTAATAATAAAAATGTTGATCAAATATTTAAAATTAAACTATTTCATGACTTTGAAAGAAGTGCTAAAATTAATAATACAGAAGGTAAAATTACAAAACAACATGTGTGCTTTTTGAAATGGCCAATACCTTCTAAATTAAAAGAAATGCAATTCAAAATTCTACATGGTTAGTACCCAGTAGAAGCAATGTTAAAAAAGCGATTTGGGTTTGAGGTGGAGCCTTGTGGCTTTTGTTCTCAAGAGGAGGAAACGTTTGAACATCTATATTTCTCCTGTTTTGTTCTCAAGAGGAGGAAACGATTGAACATCTATATTTCTCCTGTTTTAAGACTAAATATTTTTGTAGTAGTTATGAATTGGATGCAAATTAAAATGGATAATGCTCCACAGTTAAATTTGGACAAAATTTTTCATGGTAAAATTAAATTACCAATAAAAATACTTAAACTTTGTAATATTGTAATAATTATGGGTAAATACTAGTGTTGTTCCGATACCACTTTTTGGCCCCGATACCGATTCCGCTACCTGTCTGCGCAGTATCGGCCGAAGTCGATACTGTACTGATACCTCACCGTTTGAAAAAAATCCAAAATAAGTGCAATTTCTTTTGTAATTCTAAAGAATAGCACTCTCTTGGATGTAAAATTATTCAAATTTAAATCATCACTTGCGAAGTATCTGTACTAACATTTACACACAAAATACATGTTGAATAAACAGCCTATTTTCATAGCGCTTCTTGCTTGTGAGAGTGAGACATGGGATACATACTGTATTCACATGAATGTACATTTGTAATAAAGCAAGGGGCAGCATTTCAACTTCTAAAATATATTCAGTGATTCTAACCGACCCCCCCCCCAATGAGTGACGTCACATTTGTATGCTGCCAGAGGGGCAGGCGGTCGAGTGCGATAACAGAAGTACGTTATGTATTTCTAAAAATGGTTAACACCTGTGCTGTTTATGGTTGCTCTAATCGGTCAACTAGAGATTTTACTTTGTGATACCGGCAGTGATTCAAATTAACCGCAGGCAAAAACTAAGTTGTTTGAAAGCAGACGCGCACAATGGCTGTCAAATCTTCAACGTGACCACTTAACAGCATCACAACATACAAGTTCATGAGCTGATGACTTTATATCAGTTATTGTTTTCTTTTTACTTTTCATTCAAGATTTAGTTTGCACTGCTGTTCAACATTAATCAGTTATTGTTTTCTTTTTACTTTTCATTCAAGATTTAGTTTGCACTGCTGTTCAACATTAATCTGTTAATTATATAGGTATACAAATTTCATATAAGTTGATGGAACATTATAGAACATTTTGCTGAGCGATGTGTTGTAAACAAACTCGTCTCTTTGTTAGTTAGCAAGCTCGGGCGAGCTGGAAAAGCTTGGACGGGTCATAAAGACGAGTTTATCTGGACATAAACCATTTCATGAAAGACGTTTTACACCATTAAACTAGTGATCGATGTACTGTGTCAAACAAAAGCAACATACTTTGCTACGAGAAAAAGATCAAGCCGACATGCCCCCAAAGTAATTGCAGGCTCTTGATAGCATCAAAGTCCCCCCAAGCAACTGCCTCCAATGTGGCGATGTGTGTCCTTATAGCGACCTTTTTCACCAAACTAGACATGAGTAGACGGATGACCAATAACGCTAATAATGGATAAGGCTTCTCCTCGTATTTTCCTTCCGCATGCGGCTGTCAAATATGCGCGCTGCGTTCAAATAATGATACCAGTATCGATAACCGGCATCGGCGTTTTATTTGTTATCACCGACCGATCCGATACCAGTGTTTTAATGCGGTATCGGGATACCACTCAATATCAGTATCGGTATCGGAACAACACTATACACGTACATAAGCGTAAAGGGCAAAATAGAAATCCGTCCATTCATTTGTTTAAATTTGAGTTGCAGTCACATTTTGCTACCTTGTCACTCCCGAGGGACTCAAATATAGAATTTCAGAAGATATGTCAAGATGTCTCAAGTTATTTATGTTTTGAATTGTAATATATTAAGAACACTGATTGTAAAAGGCTTAAAATGTTATTGAATTTGCCTTGCTGTTCTTTTGTTTTAATGTTAAGGTTGTAATGTTTAATGTTTTCTGGGTTTTTTTTCTCTATACAGGATTTTTCTATAGTTATTGCACAAACAATTGTTTAATCTCCCATCGAGAGTTTTGTAGATTGTGTTGTGTGAATTACAAATCCTTCTGCCTCTTTATCCGCGAATGTTTGTTTACCCCAAAGTCTCGTTTAATCTCGAGGGGTTTTGAGTTTTTCCGTTTGACATGAGAATATCCGTGAATGAATCGGTTCGTGTGTGTGGTGTGTTGATCTTGCCGTGTGGCTGCACACCACACACGGTACGTTCAAAACTGTGATACGCGTGATTTTTTTTTCTGGTCACGAGAGATCTTTCAGAGTTTGGATGTCGGCTGACAGTTTTAAAATCTTGCCGTGTGAGCCAGGCTTTAGGATGTGCGTGGTCCTATGCACCTTGAAGCACTAATGAAAGATTGTAGCCCCCTCCATCATATAAATTGCCCCTCCCTGGTGTATGACATGCAAAGGAATACAATACACTAACAATCGGCCACAATAATACATCTGAACTTCTGAATCATTGTTACTTTAACAACGTGGTTAAAATAAGATGTATATCAACAGATGAGTCAGTGCAATGACGTTCCGCGTAATTTTCAAATGCACGTGGTTATGAAGAAAATGTGATTATTTGATAGCTTACCGGTTGTTACTCGTAATCAAAGTCACAGCCTTCCTCGTTTAACAACTCCATCTAAGTTGATGAAGTCGATGGTTTTTTTTTTTTTTTTTTTTTTTTTTTTTTCTTCTTCTTCTTCTTCTTCTTCTTCTTCTTCTTCTTCTTCTTCTTCTTCTTCTTCTTCTTCTTCTTCTTCTTCTTCTTCTTTGGACCAATCCCAATACTTGCACCCTACGGTCTTCGCTAAAGTGCACATGTAGTCGAAGTGGACGGAGGGTTCTAGGGCACAGGTTACAAGTGTACAAAATTGCAGAATTGGGACACTTCGTGTGACGTCTTAGATGTATGCACTGCGTCAGTGGGCATGACAGCACGGTATTTTTTTTTTGCCGTTGTTCTTTATTAAACTATGTCAATCTCAATTCACTCACAAAACAGAACCACAAAATGGTCACAACACACACATACACTGAACTGTGTAGTTTAACAAAAATAAAAATGAAAATGATAATAATAATAATAATAATAATAATGATACTACTACTACTACTACTACTACTACTACTACTACTACTACTAATAATAATAATAATAATAATAAATCTACTCAGATGGGAGCAGTATTATTGGCAGTGAAATGGGTGGAGGAGAACAGGCCATTACGTACACTTTTTTGCTCGAATCCTAGTTTTGTGGTAAAGGGTTTACAGCAGGGATGTCAA
>NC_141226.1:3075000-3090000 GCF_054856515.1 Filicampus tigris | reverse complement strand
TTTCAGATCCTGCTGACTCACGCGCAAGAATACATTAAATAGTGCGTGCAAGTAGCTTGAAATAATTTATCAATCTAATTTATTAAACGTGCATTACCAATAAATTATAAGTAATATTTATATAAATACATTATTTATATATATATATATATATATATATATATATATATATATATATATAATTTAATTAATTATGATCTGTAATTAATTGACCGAATTAATCTATTTTTATTCTCGCTTAAAAATTGCTGAGAAAAGCCCCAAAGCCCCCACATTGTCTGTATGCATGTACTGTATCTGTATTTCTGGTGTATATCTTTTTTTTCAATTACCCAGTCATTTGCCACCTTGAGGAACTGTTTTTCGCATTTATCAGCCCTGTCCCTGGTTGTCGTTTTCACGACAATCAGTGCAAAATGAGTTGAAGTTCCACTCACCATCAATAAAAGTGTCCAGTCACCACCAAATAACCGTGGTTGCGAGTTGAGGTCCAGTGATCTGCGGTATAGCAATATATTTGTCCAAATCCCCCACCAAAACATCAAGCTTGCTTTTCTTTTCACCAACTATCTTGATCGGCTTGCAGTTCATTGCTGTTCGTTTTGCAAGAACATTCGTCAGCCTGTCGGTCGCAGACTTGCTCAGACGCGGGCTGTTCTCGAGTTTAGTTTGGCGAAGATCTTTGCATTGCCTCGCTACATTAGTGTCTTCATTGCTATCATTAGCTGTGCCTTTGGTCGCTGCTGGTTACTTTGCATTTATGTGGTAGGCTTGGACTGCTTCTTTGGTAAGCAAAGTCCGTCCTTCCAACAAAGAAGGACTTTATCAATCGTACCAACAACTCTTACATGCTCCTCCATTTTCAGGTCTTCTCTCTGTTCCTGAACTTGCCCTCCCCGCTACAATAGGAGCCTATCATGTTATGCCAAACACATTGACAGTGTCCACTTCAGGGAGCTGGGCAGTTCGTCCCGGGGGCGGAACGGTCCGTCCCGGACGGATGCCCATTTTTGGGACGGAGGACGGGGGGGCGACAAGTTTTTAAAAAATGGTTGAACTAAGCAAGGGCGGAGTGGATTTTAGTCCGGCCCACTATTCGTCTCTCATGCGTGTGATGTGATCACGAGGCGGCCAAAGTTCATCTCAACCGGCTCGGCAAAATAGGCAAACAACAAAAATTTTAAACGCGCGAGATTCTTCAACAGGAGATACAGCACGAATTCTATTAGTACGACGAGTGATGAGACCCAGTAGCGCGAGCAGCGTCAGAGCCAGCACACCGGCAAGTGACATCAGCATGTCGCTTGACTGTCCACTGCTGCAGGAGTACGTACCTTTAGTTTTGCAAATAAATAGGGTTTACTTATATTCTTGTGCCTTCCGACGCAATGGGCAAACACCTTGTACCTTTAGAACACTGGCGTGATAGTTGCTGGAAATGGGCCTCTATATACCTATGTAGATATTGCACCAAAAACCAGACATTTGCTAGAATTGTCATTCACCACATTAATAAAGTATAAAGTGTATTCCTGATTAGTTTAAAGTTATCTTCATGGAAAAAAAACAACTCCTTTACTTGAAAAAGTAAGGACATTTCTTGGTGACCCCAAACTTATGAATGGTATATACAGGGTCAGGCAAAATGATCTGACACATTTGTAGGTTAAATGAAAGGCAAATAAAGTAAAGAAACAAAAAAGTGTTTTATTTTCGAGAAGTACATATAATGCCATTTTTTCATATAATGCCATTTTGCTTTGTTTCTTTAGAATGCCATTGTTTTTCGTTTCTTTTTCAGTTGCTGCCATGAATTGGACTGGTGAGCAGCAAGCTTTCTTTGTGGAAACATTTATCATAACAAACGAATCTGTAACTGCAACCCAACGAGCGTTCCGTTTGCACTTCAATCTTGGTAGACATGATCCCGTACCAGTTCGAAATGCGATCTTGTTATGGGTTTCCAACTTCAGAGTCAGATTGATCATTGACAGATTGACAGATTATTTGACTGATTTCATTTTTAAAACATAATGAAACAGAATGACATTATATGTACTTTTCGAAAATAAAACACTTTTTTGTTTCTTTACTTAATTTGCCTTTTATTCAACCTACAAATGTGTCAGATCATTTTGCCTGACCCTGTATATACCATTCATAAGTTTGGGGTCACCAAGAAATGTCCTTACTTTTTCAAGTAAAGGAGTTGTTTTTTTTCCATGAAGATAACTTTAAACTAATCAGGAATACACTTTATACTTTATTAATGTGGTGAATGACAATTCTAGCAAATGTCTGGCGAAGCACCGAAAATCAACCATTCGGCACGGCTAAACAAATGAACTTTTTCCCCTCTTCGCCTCGCGGCAGTCAATCAACATCGGGGAGTACTACATCACACACAGCGTCCTGTGCACTCGGCGGGTCTTGTGTGGGATTATCGTTGTGGTTTGTGGACATCTACCAGTATCGCAGAGACAAGAAAAAAAAAAAGACCAGGCTTGGAGGATCATGAGCGAGGAGCTTGCTATACCTGGTATGTTTTTACTCTCAAGTTTTTTTTACAGTTGTTGAACTTTACCAAGACAGCAATATTTGTCTGCATTATCTTTAGCACAACCAAAGCTACGTACTCCTCCAGCAGTGGACAGTCAAACGACATGTTAGCATCACTCGCCGGTGTACTGGCTCTGACGCTGGGTCTCATCACTTGTCGTACTAGTGGAACTCACTTTGTATCTCCTGTTGATTAAGTCTCCTGCACAGTTGGGTAACTAGTGGCGCGTTTGAAGTGTTCGGAGTAAATTTTTGCCCATTGCCCTTGTAATTCTACATGTGTGAATGTTAGCTAAATGTTACCATCGTAGCTCGGTGGAAATGATGTGTACTAGGCGCACAATTTGATTATTTTGATTTATATGGACACATTTATCAGCGTTACGCGACGGAGACAACTTGGCTTCCGGGGGGTGGAGGGGAGACGTTGTATAATGTAACGTAAGCATACCGTTCAGCCTGTTGTTGTCTCTATTCTATTTTTATTTTAAATTGTTCGTCATTTAAATTTTAAATGACATGTCTGTTGTTTGTGTTGGATTTTATCAACTTAATTTCCTCCAAAAATGCGACTTATACTCCAGTGCGACTTATGGTTTTTTTTTCTTCTTTATTATGCATTTTATGGCTGGTGCGACTTGTACTCCTCAGCAACTTATAGTCCGGAAAATACAGTAATAATCGTGTATGAACAGTAGTATAAACAAAATCAACACAGTCACATAAATAAAAATAATTACAGTATGATCAACACTTATACAGTATAAAAATGGTTTTGTTTTACATTTAGCCTGTCTAGTAAGAGCAAATGCCGTTTCATCTGTGTAGATTCTGTCTTTTTTGTGAGATTAGCTATTTGGCATTATAAAAAGATTAGACTGCCACATGTACTCAACAGGCAACATAGCCATAGGATATGAAAGCCTTTTTACATAATTTTTTTTTCAAACGCTGTTTTTGTTTTTTGTTTCTTCATTTTTGCTTTTTATTTCAGGACACAACGACAGGCGTCGCATGCTAACTGCACTTTCTCCCATTGTATTACATGTTGGCTCAGCATTGAAAAGAACAGGCGTGATGGATATTTAAAAAAATAAAAATAAAACCTATACGCCAAGGCACCACTGTAACATCAAATTGTCATAACACCATTATCTTATCTAACTCTGCCTCCTGGTTTGAGCCAAATAATGGTTTGCGCGGAAACGCTGATTAACATTGGGGTCTCATGTACAGTTGTCCCGGCTGAAAAAGTCAAGTAAAGTCAAATTTATTTATATAGCCCTTAATCACAGGAAAGTCTCAAAGGGCTTCACATATGCACCCGATCATATACATGACATCCCCTGATCTTAACCCCCAGGAAGGCAAGGAAAAACTCAAAAACCCCATCTGGGGAAAAGTGACAAACCTTGAGAAGGGACCAAAGATAGGGGAATCCCCCTTCCAGGATGATCAGGCTGTAATGGATGCCGAGTGGGCAATATTGAACACACGTTATAGTACTATACAGTAGGGCTACTCGATTTTGCCTAATAAGAAAATCTCGATTATTTTCTCTCAAACCCGATTTTACTATTTCTTTGTAAAATAAAAAATAATGAAAAATGACGTTTTTGAATGTCTTTTATTTAAACTTAATTTTTCTTTATTTGAACTCAAAATGCCAGTCAATTTAATTTAATACGCACAGAGCAATCCATTGGGATTAAGAGCATTTTACTTACACAATAGATTTCAGATCTGTTCTTAATTAAACCAATAATGAAATGGGAAAGTGCATATACCATTTGAAACTAAATCATCAACATGAGAGAAGGTAGACCGTCAAGTCTGTAAACCAAACAGTCTGTCAGCAAGTCATTTTGCCAACCAGCTAGTGACTAGCCTTTCACCTTTCTCCCTGGTCTTACTTAAACATAAATCAATGATTAGTGCAAAACTGTCACTCAAAACTGTCACTCAATAATATAATGCACTGTCAAGCTTAAGGAGGAAAAAAAAGGGATGACTTTCAGACGTTGAGTTACTTGCTCACGGGTTGTATTGTACATGCGGGGCACACACTACACTACAGATCTATTTTTGCCCAATTTATTAACTAAACACTCACTTGCCTGAGCAAATAGCAAAATCGCCTGCGGATTTTATCGTTGTTTCGGACTGCGCGCTCCAGGGAGGAAGCGGAAATGCAGAGGAAACTACGGTGGCTTAGACAAAATTATAACAAAATTGAACGTGCCGATTTCCGGCGCCGCGCGAGTTGCAGCCCGCTCCAGCAGCGCCGGCTCACCGGTGAGCCTTTTCGTTTGTTTTTGTACCTTACTATTACTCTACCTCATACCTTTTTCACATAGTTGATAGTCGTAAACTTGCGTAGCAATGGACACCCAAACTGCGGTATTCTTGCTGCTGCTGGTGGCTTTTTTTTTGCGCGATCGTGTCCGGCGACTTGGCTCGGAGCCGCGCCCCCATTGTTTACAGCTGGAATCAGCTGTTAGCACTCCGTGCTAACCCTGCGCCGGCTCCCGGGGCGAGACCCGATATCCCCCGTGAGCTGAGGAGGAAGAGACGGGGATCTCATGCGGGGGTTAAACGCCGGGAAAGGAGGAGACGATCCCCTCCGGTCTGTTATCCTGGGGAACGTTAGATCTCTCCCCAACAAGATGGACGAGCTAGCGGCGCTTACCCGGCATGAGAGGGACTTCCGGGAGGCTAGCCTGATGCTATTCACGGAGTCGTGGCTAACAGCGCCGAACAAGGTCGTAGAATTGGACGGCTTCCAAATCATACGCGCGGACAGGACGCTGGAGAGTGGTAAGAGGAAAGGAGGAGGGCTGGCTGTGTTTGTGAACGATAAGATGGTGTAATCCTGGGCACATCACGATTAAGGAGCAGCTTTGCAGCAGGGATATTGAGCTGCTAGCTGTTGGCATGAGGCCATTCTACATCCCGCGAAAGTTTAGTCATGTGATCGCGGTGACCGTCTATGTCCCCTCCCGCTGCCAACAGCCTGTGATGTCTTGACTGCAGCCGTGAGCAGGCTACAAACACAGCACCCAAATGCCCTGCTCCTCATCTCTGGTGACTTCAATCATGCCTCCCCTTCCTCCTCTCTGCCTTCATTCACACAGTATGTCACCTGCCACACCAGAGAAAATAAAACACTGGACCTTTTCTACGCCAACACCAAGGAGGCATACACATCACTGCCCCTCCCCCCGCTGGGCAAAGCTGATCACAACCTGGTGGCTCTCTAGCCTATGTACAAACCTCTGGTCCACAGGCAGCCAGCTGTGACCCGCACGGTTCAGAGATGGTCCGGAGAGGCCGAGGAGGTCTGAAAGGACTGCTTCAGCACAACTGTGTGGGAAGTATTCAGCGATGCTCACGGGGAAGACGTTATTAGTCTAACGGACACTGTTACAGACTATATACATTTCTGCATGGAGAACACCATACCCACTAGGACAGTAAGGTGTTTCTCCAACAACAAACCCTGGATCACACCAGACATAAAAGCTCCCCTGAAGGAGAAGAAGAGGGCTTTTGCATCAGGCAACAAAGAGGAGCGGAAGATTGTGCAGCGCCAGCTGAGGAGGAGGATCAGAGAAGGGAAAAGGTCCTACAGGAAGAGGATGGAGGAGTAGCTGCTGCAGAATAATGCCAGGGGAGTCTGGAGGTGCCTGAAGACCATCTCAGGCCACGGACAACCCAAGACCCGGACTGCAGTGGGCAAATGAACTGAACCTCTTTTTCAATAGGTTCAATCAGATGCCTGCCCCCACTCAGTCTCCCCTGCTGCAGCCTCCACCTACTCCTCCTGCTGGGTCTGTAACCCCATCCCCTCTTTTCTCCACAGTCTCCAGCTCCCAGCTACACCAGACAGCCACCACTCCCTCCTGCCCACCCTTGGCCTTCACAACATTTCAGGTGAAGAACCAGCTGAAGAAAATGAAGGCGAGGAAGGCATCAGCGCCCAGCTCCTCAAAACCTGCACAGACCAGCTGTGTGGAATTGTCCAGCACATGTTCAACCTGAGCCTGAAGCTGGGCAGAGTCCCCCAGCTGTGGAATACATCCTGCCTGGTCCCGGTGACAAAGGCCCCCCACCCGAAGGAGCTCAACAGCTTCAGACCAGTGGCGCTGACGTCTCACCTGGTGAAGACCCTGGAGAGACTAGTCCTCGTCCACCTGCGCCCCCTGGTGAGCTTCTCAAAAGACCCACTCCAGTTCGCATACCAGCCTGGCATCAGTGTGGATAATGCCATCATCTTCCTCCTCCACACTTCACTCTCCCACCTGGAGAAGGTGGGGAGCACTGTGAGGATCATGTTCATTGATTTCTCCAGTGCTTTCAACACCATCCAGCCCTCCCTATTGGGAAACAAGCTGGAGCGGGCGAGAGTGGCCCACCACCTCACCACATGGATCCAGGACTACCTCACAAACCGGCCACAGTATGTGAGTACACAGGACTGTGTTTCTGACGTGCTCCTCTGTAGCACGGGGCCCCGCAGAACTGTCTTGGCTCCCTTCCTGTTCACCCTCTACACCTCAGGCTTCAACTACAGCACCCCTACCTGTCACCTCCAGAAGTTCTCTGACGACCTTGCGATTGTCGGCCTCATCACAGGCGGAGATGATCGGGAGTACATAGAACTTACTCAGGGTTTGTGGACTGGTGCCAGCAGAACCGCCTCCTGATCAATGCGGGGAAATCCAAAGAAATGGTGGTGGATTTCGGTAGGCGCCATTACTCTGCACCTGCACCAGTGAATATCCGGGGAACAGATGTTGAGAGAGTCTCAACTTCCAAGTACCTGGGCGTTCATATGAACAATAAACTGGACTGGAGCGACAACACAGAGACCTCAGACACACAGTCCTGTGTCCTCGCATACTGTGGCCAGTTTGTGAGGTAGTCCTGGATCGATGTGGTGAGGTGGTGGGCCACTCCCGCCCGCTCCAACTTGTCTCCCTCTATAGGAAGAGTCAGAGCAGACTCTTCCTACTCAGGAGACTGAGGTCTTTTGGGGTTCAGGGAACACTCCTCAGGAACTTTTATGACTCTGTGGTTGCATCGGTCATTTTCCAGGGAGTGGTCACCTGGGCAGACGGCGTCTCGGCCCGGGACAAGAAGAGTGCTGGACAAACTGGTCAGGAGGTCTGTCCTGGGCTGCCCCCTGGACTCGGTGGACTCAGTGGGGGACAGGATGACGTTGGCTAAACTGTCATCAATGCTGGACAATCCGGCCCACCCCCTCCAGGGCACTCTAACAGCACTCCACAGCTCCTTCAGTGACAGACTGTTACACCTTCGCTGTGCAAAGGAGAGATTCCTCCGCTCCTTCTTGCCTGCTGCTGCCAGACTCTTTAACAAGAACATTGTGTAGTCTCTACAAACTGGCGGACATTAGTGCAAATGTGCAGTCCTGCACCTGAGCTTATATCATGCAATACTCAACATTCGCCACTACTGTTAGTCTAGTTTTAGTTTTATCCAATGCTGTTCCTTACATTTCAATGCAGCACTGTCACTTACTTAGAGTATTTTTCCTCTGTACTATGTACAGGCTAAAATGAGTGTTCCTTCATACTTTTTATGTAGATGTATGTTGGTGCGTATATACATGTGTATATACACATAGTTACTGCGTATATTTACATAGGTTTGATCCTGAATGTTTGCCGTTAATGTTATACATTAATGGCTACATTATGCCGCCGTCCCATGTAAAAAGTAATGTCAAATCATGTTGTGATACCTTTATTCGAACAGTAACAACAACAAAAGAATTACGATAATCACGAGAATTCAGATGCGCTCTTTTTTTCTTCATAATGTATTGTCGAGGTTTCGGTTCAAAACTTAGTTTCGGCAAATACCTAAAAACAAAAGACTTGGACTCAAAGTAGGGTGCAAAAAAATGTGATCGGGTCGTCTCTTGTTTTGTAATCCCCCTACTTGATGAAAGTATAGGTACTAATATCAATAAATGTTCTAACTTCACTCTAGATTCTCTGAACATGTTTGTTTTATATTTGTTTCTTAGCCGCACGCTCCTCTTCAACCTGCTCCATCTTTGTGCCACACTACAGTCCAGCCATCCATTCATTGGAAGGAGAATGTTAACTGAGAAATACTCATTGGCAGCTTCATGGAAAAGAGGTATACTATTGAAATGATTACCAAATGGCTTCTGTTCCTGGTTGCTACTGTGTAACTAGCTGCGTTCGGCATTGTTTTGTCCATTTCCGGCCATGCTTAGTCCACCCTTTTTTAAAAATTTGTCACCCCCCCCCCGCCCCAAAAATGGGCATCCGGCCAGGCCGGAGGGTCCGACCGGTCCGGCCCTCTGACGGACTGCCCAGCTCTGGGTATATACAGTGCGTGGGGGTGTGGGGGTGTGGGGGTGTGTGTGGGTGTGTGTGGGGGTGTGTGTGTGTGTGTGTGTGTGTGTGTGTGTATATATATATATATATATATAGTTTTTATTTAATCTAACGACATCCCCACAGAAAAAACAAAAAAACAAAACTGCAACACCAGCACAAATAGACTGCAAAGCTATCATATCTTGTGAGCTCATGTGTCTTCATTTCATGCAATGGCCCATTCTAATGTGGCTCTTTGCAGTAATACTAAAAAATGTGGCTCTAGTGTTAATAAATGAATGCTTTAACATGATAATAGTCATTCTTATTGCAACTATTAAAGTATGTTCCCTGTAAAAGAAAGCGAGTAAATTGAATTGACAGAATACATGCACATCATGGCGCATAGTACCACCTCTGCCTCAATCTGAGCCAAGAAAAACCCTGATGTATATGTATATGGTATATAGTATATGTATAACAGAACATTGAAAATGTGGTTTTATATTTGTGTACTAGGCAAAAACTTGTTCCAGGTCCGGGGTCAAAATGGCTTAATATATAACAGCATGGATCCTTTACCAAGGGTTTCTGGGAAACAGCAAGTGTCAGACACAGCAGATCATGCTCTTGAAACGTTTTATCCTGTGTCTCCTACGGTGGACCTGCAGGAAGTACACGAGTACAAGGAGGAGGTAAACTGCACAGGTAAGAAATGTCTCTTTGTCTTTTGTGTCTCGGGACACGACTTCCATATTTCTATTAAGTGTGTTGTTTCATGCATATAGGGGTACTTAATTTGTAGTTTTCAAAACATTTAAATTCACATACACAACTGTCTAATTTGTTACTAGGTTTTATATAATGTGCTGTTCTCTAACAAGGAGTAACAACAAGTGTTTGATCCACCAATCGACCCATTAATTTCCTGGTTAAGGCAGAATGGTATTTAAACATTCCTTTTCATTAGGCCTGAACGATTTTAGGAAAAAAATTTATTGCGATTTTCTGACAGATATTGCGATTTTGATTCGATTTGTGATTTTCTTGAAATGGAGCCTCAGCGCAATATTCACAACATACAGTAACATTTACAAATATGACAGAAAATGACATTATATACCATCAAATACATTAAAACTATTACTTTAATAATGCAAAGACAGAAGATGTTTTGTGAGGGAGGCAGTCCTTTATCAAGGTTTTCAAAAGGGTAAGGCAAGACCGACTATACTACTTGCCATCATGTATAAATATGCACATATGCGTCAGAATATATAAATGTAGTAAATACACAAATATTTTTTGAACCTAAAAATATTTTAAATTTTGTACTAATGTACATGTTCTTTGTACATAAATGTAAGATTATACGAAAATATTTTCCCATATTTTTGCTGGACATATAACTGCTTCAAACAGAGACTGGGGGCTTAGCAATATGGCCTGAAATTCATATCATGGTATTGATTGAATATTTTGGTCCTAACAGCAATGGTGAATGTAAAAGTGTAAAAATCATAATGGGAATATTTCTGATTGGGTTATTTAAATGTGAAAAGGTAAATATTTCCTGTTAAACAGGGTCAGAAAGTATCATTCATTCTTCTTTTCATTCAAAATGTGCATTTTCATGTAAAAATGCTGCTCTATTTAACTAATTTAAAAAAGTCCCTTTGTAAAGCTGAATTAAATAAAAATAATAATATTGAAACCTATTACTGTGTAAATCTCAAAACTCAGTACTCTGTGGTACAAAATAGTCCAAATATAAGCAAATAACATTGCTGTTACTATAAGTATTTATACTTTTACATCGAGCTCTTCGTCATGGATGATTTAGTGTCTTTCGATTTACGGTATTTAAGCGTGTGCTAAATTACTAATGTAGCCATCGTCTTATTTTATGTCTTGATACGTATTACCGGTAATTGTAATACACATTTTCTGTTCATAGCAGCTGGCTCTCCGGACGAAACGCGGTGCTAGCCAGACTTCTGTGAAAAGTCTACTGTACACCTAAGGCCCTTATTTTGGGTCTTTCCCGACTCTGCAATTAGCAGAGGTGGGCAGTTTACTAAAAATTGAGCATCTGTTATTCGTCATCTGTCTGCAGCGTGGGTACCCTTCTGTTGTCCGTAATTCGCCTTTTTTTCCAGGTGGGAAAAAAATAGTACCCCTCTATGGACTATATGCATGGAGTGGGTGTGACGTATTTCTGGTAAAATCTCATAAGGCATCGATCGCCCTTTCCGGTCATGCCCAACGCTATTGTTTTGAAGCCGTTTTACTTCAGAGAATTTCTAACAATTGTCAGTGTTTTGGGGTATTTTTCGGGATTATTTTTATGTGTGTGGTTGTGCGTATTCGTGAAGAAGAGCTGAGAGGACAGTACATCGAATATCACTGCTGTGTGCCTACCCACTGTGTGTGTTACTCCGCTTTGATGAGCAGCAGATAACAAATAGCCAACTGTTTTTCATTTTTAGATAATCAACATTTTATACTTTAAACTGTCCATAGCGGTGCACTATTTTCCTCTCTAGAAACATTAGCGAGAATTTATATAAATCTCTCTTTAGATTTTGATCTATGAGACCAAATAACGTCAGTAGCACAGTTGTGATTTTGCCAGTAAAACGACACACTTGAGTAAGCCTGCTTTATTAAAGTTATCAGTAGGAAGAACGGCAACTGTCTCAGGCTGTCAGAATTAAAGTGTGCAGAGTCATTTAGGTCTCTTAACTTGAGCGCAGTTATTGGGTGCGCCAAAGACACTTTCAACCCCTGAACATGTCCATGGTTAATAAATACATCAAATATATTTTTTAAAAATGGTAATTACATTCTTAAAATATATAAATAACCAATTAAGACATAAACATCATATAAATTAAATATTATATTGAAACAAAATATTGAAACATCGTAAAACATTTTACCAGCCCACAATATCTAATCCTATCCTAGATGATTTTATGAGCCTCAATTTATTTTTCTAGTTATGTCCATTAAATGTTTCATGTACAGTTTCAAAATACAAAACCTTTGAATAATAAGAACAAGTAAAATAAAGCAATGATATTCAAATCAAAATGATCATGTTAATTAAAATACTGTACCTTCTCCCTCCACCAACAACAGAAGTTTAGTGCTACTGGCTCAGACAGGGTGACACCACCCACTCAGAAGCAACCTACTCTCCAAGATGTTTTTCGACATCATATGAAGTACCCAAAGAACAGCAAAGATTCTAAAAGGCTCAACAGGGCAGTTGCAGAGTTTATCTGTATGGATCAAGTGCCGATATATTCAGTCGAGAAAGTTATTAAAGTTATTGTTCCCAAAGTCTGTTTTAAAAATAAAGCAAAATTTTGACATTTGAGTGTTTAACCTATTTGCAAAAAGTATCGAAATACATATTGGTATCGGTATCGAAAAAGAAATTTGGTATCGTGACAACCCTACTTCAGACACTTTTCAATTGTTTTTATTCAGGTTTTAAAGGACAGCATTACTACCCTCATGCCCACACACTTTACTTCCTGGAGGGAGATGATGGTTGCTGCAAGCTTCGCCCAGAGCAGTTCAGAGCCAAGATGATCATGTTCCTTTTTGGAAATGCTCTGGCACGTGCACACATGCTGTATGGGGTAAGAGTGTGTGTGTGTGCATGCGTGCGTGTGTGCATGGGGGTGTGTGCGGGTGCATGCGTGCGTGGGGGTGTGTGTGTGTGTGTGTATATATAGTCTGGAGGAAGGTTCATGGGGAACGAAGGTGGTGTTACACAGTCATGCACAAGGAACTCCAATAGGGTTGGACGATAAATTTATCCTGCCGCGTCTAAAATTAGCAACGGTGTCACTTTCAACACCATCATAAAAGAAATGTAATATAAATTTTTTGATAGCGCCTACAAATGTGCAGTTTTTTTCAACTCAATATTACTATAACTAAACTAATAGTAAGCTATAATATTTCTTGTAAATGCACGGGTATTGACATTCTTCT
The DNA here is from genome assembly GCF_054856515.1 of Filicampus tigris. Lineage (NCBI taxonomy): Eukaryota > Metazoa > Chordata > Actinopteri > Syngnathiformes > Syngnathidae > Filicampus > Filicampus tigris. Next base: position 3,077,053 of record NC_141226.1, on the reverse strand, counting down.
TTTTCCAACAATGTGTTTATTTGTGTTTTAGAATTTTAAATTACACACAAACATTTCACAGAACACTCTCTCAGACACAAAATATAGTGTTAGTAAGACAAGATACCGTACCACACATTATTGACATAATATACAAAGACCTTTTAAGAAGGTCAACATCATGAAAAAAAGCTAATTCAAGGCATCCTCTTCATCATCAGTCAAGTCAGTGTCCCGGGCAAAGAACATAAATGGTCTCCAAACACTTTCAAACAAGTCCCTTTTCCCTTTCAAATGATTGCAAGTGTCGCCAGCATTTGTTTAGTCCACTGTCCAATAGTTGGTCTCGCAAAGTTTTTCTAGTGCGATGCAATCAATTATTTTGCTTGTCATGAAAACATATCAATGAAAAACATCTCACTCTTTGTAAATCTTGTGTGCTTGTGATATGGTAAGTCCTTAGAAATAACATTTTACAGCTTGTTTTACAACCATCCCAAAACTTTTGATTTCCTTATATTCCCAAATACAATGAAACAGAGTTCCCTTTCCTTATCCACACTTTATACATATGTCTGGGATATTTTGTTTGTATCGATTTAGTTTTGTAGGCGTACTATAAACATGCATAAGCCATTTATATTGTAACAACCATAGCCAGGAGTTAAGTCTGTTTATGGGCTTTTGCTCCGACATTTGTTGGATCTTTGTGAATTTGACTAACTGCTTTCCATCCTCCTGTCTTTCTCCCCCTTATTCCTCTCTGTCATGTTTGTATCTGTTCAAATATGCATCCGTATGCCAAGGCCAAGACTTGTAGCATCTTGGATCACCCTATCACAATACAGGCAGTTGGGACCAACGGCAGAATTTTCCAGTTCATTGTTTTCCAACTCAACACCACAGATCTGACAGGAGACGATGGCATCAAAAACCAGGTTTTTATCTGATTTGTAGTTTCTCTATAGTTGTTTTTTTATGAAGGCTGATGATGCCCTTGAGCCTTTAGTTTCCAAAAAAACTATAACAGCTTTAAGAGATATTTCTCAGTTTACGAACAATGTGGTCTGCTTGGATATAATTCAATCTAGAACCACACCGAGGTTTAGTTGTCGCCGTTTGTTGAATTTTTAAATGTTTTAAATCGTATGTCAGAGTAGGAAACAATAAAAAAACAAAGACTGAAAAAGAAGCACACCATGCCATCAGCAAAAGAATTTCAAGAACAAGAAGCAAAATGATTGACATCAACTTGGAATAGGTTACAAAGCCAGAAGCAGAGACCTAAACCTAACCATAATGTCAACGTATAATACTACATAATTTATTCATGCACTGTATATCCTTTTTGTAAATTCCTATTTTTCAATTCTCTTCTTTTAAGGTGTGGTTGGATGAAGATGCTGAGCTCTACGAGTTTGCAAAAGTCAGACCACTCTTCATGAGGAAACAACTGAAGGTAATCACTTCATCTTAGATTAAAGTTGACTTGATGCATTGTTTTTAGTGTTGTTCCGATACCGATACTGGTATCGGGTGGTATCCGATACCATATTAAAACGCTGGTATCGGATCAGCCGGTACTAACTAATAAAACGCAGATGCCGGTTATCGATACTGGTATCACTATTTGAACGCAGCGCGCATATTTGAGAGCCGCATGCGGAAGGAAAATACGAGGAGTAGCCTTATCCATTATTAGCGTTATTGGTCATCGGTCTACTTATGTCTAGTTTGGTGAAAAAGGTCGCCATAAGGACATACATCGCCACATTTGGAGGCAGTTGCTTGGGGGGACTTTGATGCTACCAAGAGCCTGCAATTACTTTGGGGGCATGTCGGCTGGATTTTTGTCTCGTAGCAAAGTATGTTGCCTTTGTTTGACACAGTACATCGATCACTAGTTTAATGGTGTAAAACGTCTTTCATGAAATGGTTTAAACTCGTCTTCATAACCCGTCGAAGCTTTCGAGCTCGCCCTAGCTTGCGAACTGCTAACAAAGAGACGAATTGGTTTACAACACGTCGCTCAGCAAAATAATAAGAATAAGAATGCCTTTATTGATCCCACAGT